>NC_041400.2:59077950-59135450 GCF_900747795.2 Erpetoichthys calabaricus
CTTTTGATTGGGTAATACTTGATGTCATCGTTAGTTTGATTGGTCTTTTTAACTGTCCAGTGAGGAGGGCGGGTCTTTTAAGTAGAGTCTGCAAACTGTTGGCACTGGGATGTGGCACCCGCTGCAGTATGCGTCCCTTATTTTTTTGTATTAAAAGTAGTAACCCTACCTGGGAGGTAACACTTATGTTTGGTCATGAAGTCGTCTAAAATCAGCCACGTGCCCTCTTTTAATTGTGAGAAGCAGATATATATAGCCAAATTCTCGCGCTTCGTTGCGGCGAAGTTCTGCTTTTAATTTTTTAAGATGAAAGTAAAACCTTTTTAAACGGATCGAAAATATATCAATAACAATTTGTTAAGGATCTGTTTTTTTGTGAACCTCACTTTTCACAGCTGTCCCGCTACGGCGTGTGTTTCGTTTATTTGACAGTATGTAGATCGTGGTAATTAAATTCATGGCATTCGTTTTCTGAATCACAATCTGACTGTATGGATGGTTACCTGCCAGGTTACGCTTGTGGTTGGTCAGAAAGTCGCCTTACATCTGCCACGTGCCCTCTTTCTGTTCCCAGAAGCTGATCATAGAATGGTTTTAATAGTTTACTTTCAAATAATGCAAAGAGTATGCGACACGTGTTTCTCCTTAATTCTGGGCTCATCAGGCATTCACACTCACTGCATCCCCTCTCGAGAATCGAATATCGTCAGCGCCAGAGTTGAAGCCCCTAACGTTGCAGTCAGCAAGTGGGCTAACATCCGCCATGTGCCGTCTTTCAGTTGCGAGAGGCAGATCATAGAATGGTTGAAACTGTTGTCCCTAACGTTGCGCTACGGCGTGTGGTTCGTTTATACATCGTGTCTTCTCATTAAACTTTTATCTCGCGAATATGTTATTGCAATCCGCAGCGGGAGCGTTTCTATAAACTTAATTTAAACTTACGTTTTACACCGTGCTTTGTTTCCCTTATGAACATGCTTGTATGCTTCACTCGCTCCCTTCTCAATTGTTTAATGAATTTTTTGTTCTTCGCTGTTTGCGGCTCCTCCTTCATTTGTCCCTACTGCATTCACAGTCTTTTCACGTTATTGCAATCCGCAGCAGGAGCGTTTCTATAAACTTAATTTAAACTTACGTTTTACACCGTGCTTTGTTTCCCTTATGAACATGCTTGTATGCTTCACTCGCTCCCTTCTCAATTGTTTAATGAATTTTTTGTTCTTCGCTGTTTGCGGCTCCTCCTTCATTTGTCCCTACTGCGGTCACAGTCTTTTCACGTGATTACGTGGGAGGCGTGATGACGTGACACTCAACTCCTCCTCCCACGGCCATCGAGCTGCCGTCCATTACAGTATATTGTGAAAAAAGAGGTTCCAGTTATGACCATTACGCGTTGAATTTCGAAATGAAACCTGCCTAACTTTTGTAAGTAAGCTGTAAGGAATCAGCCTGCCAAATTTCAGCCTTCCACCTACACGGGAAGTTGCAGAATTAGTGATGAGTCAGTCAGTCAGTCAGTCAGTCAGTCAGTGAGTCAGTGAGGGCTTTGCCTTTTATTAGTATAGATTGTTCATGTCAGCTGCAATTGGCGGAGTATAATAGATAGATAGATAGATAGATAGATAGATAGATAGATAGATAGATAGATAGATAGATAGATAGATAGATAGATAGATAGATAGATAGATAGATAGATAGATAGATAGATAGATAGATACTTTATTAATCCCAAGGGGAAATTCACATTTACATTAATATGTATAGGAGAAAACTTTTAAGAAGTAATTCACATTTAATTACGTAGTTCAAATGAATATAATTTACTCTCTAACTGCATTCTTTGAAAACCTAAAGATAGAACCATATAACCTTTAAGGAAAAATGTCTGAAGCATATTGCCAGTAGCATGGGTATCCTCACATAAAAGAAAACTTCATCTGCTTTGCTATATCAAATTTTTTATTAGTGGTGCAACAGATATCAACATTAATGCATTTTATTTTTTTCTTTTATTTATTTTTTTCTGTTCTACTATAAAATGCACTAAGAAGAAAAATAAGTTACTGTTTATTATCATTTTATTTTGAATGAGAATGCTAAAGGTTGGTTCTTAAATTGATAATAAGCCATTGACTGAAAAAGAGCCACTTAAAAAAGCAGAATGAACATGAGTGTGTCTAGATTTTTAAAGTTCATTAGCTAGTCCCTGGTTTTAGTGTACCTTGTTTTCTAAGATGAGTCTTCACAAACAGTTCTGAGGCATGCAGTGAGGTGAGATTGCTAAAAGTTGGTAAATGCTGAGCATGTACCACTTTTTCTCTCAGTGATCTGCTTCTTGTTAATGCTGCTTGCACATCTCACACTATACGAAGCCCCCATGAGATACATGTCCAGCAGAGGTTGGTTGGGAACGTGCACTGATTACAGCTTGTTGCCGCCCCCACCCCACGATGAGCCACCTGGATTGGGATCCGAGTGCAACAGGTGACACCTGAGTACTACACTAACAGTGTGAGTTTTTTTTACGGTGGCTGGAGTGCCAATCCTGCCTCCAACCCCCGAATTTTCACATACAAGTTGGAGAACTTTCTTGCAGGGCTGGATGCAGATTACCGTCATACTCAAGAAGGAGCAATTGCAAGTTTAGGGCCTTGCTCAAGGGCCCAAGGGAGTAGAGTCACTTCTGGCATTTACAGGATTCAAACTGGCAACCTTCCAACTGCCGGCGCAGATCCATAGCCACAGAGAAGTAAAGAAAAAATGAAAGAGGACTGGGGAGGGAGACTGAGAAGAAGTGAGTATCATTGAAGTCTCCCAAATAATGCTAAATTCACCCAGTAAACTACACACGTTGAAAATGACCACACATTTACAAGTGCAGCCATCATCTGACAGGTATAGTTGTCCCCTATTCTTCCCTGTCATCTTTTTCGACTTGTATGGCTATATTTGTATAACAGTTATTACCATTCCTTCAACAAGCTTAATAAATAAAGAAAAATGTCTTAATTTATACAGTTGTATGTGTCGGCTTGAGACAGATGTATCATGGGACTATAGGAAAGTACTCTTGGTTATTGGGTACCTTCCTACTAGAATTCAAAGCCCGAATACTTGATTTAATTTCATAGTGAGTTTTACAAAAAATCTTCTGCTCTCTCAATGAAATTACTTATTAATGTGCTGACTGCATGGGGCAGCAGCAGATTATAACTGGAACTGGAATCAGGAGATAAATCATAACCAAAATGACAAGCCAAAAGCCTTAACTAGGAAGGTGAGAAACAAAGAAACATGAGTCAATACATACAACAAAAATCATTGCCAAGTATTGGGGCAGAAATTCAAAAATCAGTAAATGCTCATATAACCAGAGACCAAACATTAATCTTTTAATGTAGTCATGAAACTGAGCCATAAATTGTTAACTGGAACTTTTCAAAATAACAAGGGAATAATAATTTTAAAGACTGAGCTGAATACGCAGTATTTGAATCTTGGAAACCATGGACAAAATATTACATTCTTACAAGTGCACTTAACAAAAACAATATGGCATCATGAGAGAGCTCTACTTATTTTCAACATTGTAAAAAATGTATCAAACATAAAAACTAATGTGAACATGATATTTCATAATTTCCAAACCCCCTAAAACAAAGTTTGTATAATTTTTCAAGGCCAAGGAGAAATATTACAAATTCAAAAAACTAAAGCCTGATCATGACAATTAAGACAAAGGGAAAAAAAAACTATATAAATGCACCAGAGCCCCTAACAAATACCTCAAAAGACATCATTTGAGTTTAGTGATTACACAAGTGTTATAAAAATTTGATGAAGATGATGCAAAGTAACACAACTGCATGATGAAGAAACATGAAGCAAACATTAAACTACGATTTTGAATGAAGTAAACCACTTTTCCAGTTTAATCTTTTACAATCATTTAATTATATCTGAAATGTTTGTAACTGAAAAGTGTTATTTTTGACCAATAAACAACAAGGGAATCCCCCCTGTAAATAAAGTTTCTTTAGTTAAAAGAAAAGTGCACAAAGTATAGTATACCAGTAATGGCGCATTGCAAATACACTTGACTTGAGCATTCATAGTTTTCATACTCTTTCTCTGTACGTTTAGCATTCGTTTGCTCAGAGATTGATGTGCTTGCTTCTTCCTGAGCAGCTCTTCCTTTTCTCCAACCTAGCGGTCTGCTTTTTCTCTTCTTTCATCGCCATCTTTTTGCGTTAAAACTGATTAAGTCAGTGTTTGTGTTGCAATTACTTAGTACGTTTTCTTTAATTTTTCACTTAAGCTGGCACTTAAGTCTTCAATCTGCCTCAAGAATGATTTAAGATATGAAGAGGTAGGGGAAGTGACGGTGAAGGTGGTAGGGATGAGAATGGCACCCATACGCATGCGCTGCATGGCCACCCTGGTGGCTGCTGCCAAGAGTTGATTCTACAATAAAATAAAATAAAAATAAAAAGAGAAATAACCTTGGAGATCAGTCATCACCCCGAAAGCGGATAGTAGACGTCACATAATATATGTGTACCAAATTTCATGTCAATAGGTCAAACGGTTTGCGAGCTACAGATGATTTTAAATCCTGGACAGACAAACAGACAGCCATGGTAGCGTATTATATAAGAAGATTTGCAAGTGGCAAATCAGGTTGAAGATAAATCTCTCCAAAATCCAAGGAACAAAAAGCATCAGACTTAAAGTATTACACCAAGATAAAAATTCTAAATAAGACTGAAAGGTTACAATTGTTTTTGTTATACGATGTAGGAAATTGTCTTTTTATAGTCTGCACTAAGTAAACTGGATTTTTGCCACTAACTCCTTTTGTACTTTTTTATTTGATACCAGTCAATGTGCAGTGTGTTTGTTGTACATTTTTTAACATTTGGGAGATACAATTGGTTATCTTTATTTTCTTTTTCCAGTTGGAGCACAGGCAGGTGAAGTGACTTGCTCAGGGTCACACAGTGTCGATGGCAGGATTTGAATGTACAACTTCAGGGTTTGAAGTCCAAAGCCTTAGACGCTGCGCCACACTGCCTGCCGATGCTGTAATATACACAAGTGTTCAAAAGTTAGGAGTCACCCAGAAATGTTCATGTTTTTGATAGAAATTAATAATCTGTCAAGGTTCCATTAAATTAATTTTAAAAATGTAACCAACACATTACTAATGTTGCTAGTGCCTGTTACTACTTGAAATGACTGATTTATAATTTATTATTCACATATGACTGCAAAGCCTTATTTTCCGGTGTCCTAATGATAAACTCTGTCTCTCTTGTGTGAATGATACATTATAAATCTGACATTTCAAGCACTAATAGCCACTTATCCAGGTTATATTTTTAAATAAATTTAATGGTATCTTCATAAAAATCATCAATTTCTATCAAAAACATGAAAATATGTGGGTGATTCCAAACTATTGAATGTTAGTGTATATACGTATATTCTATGCAAAAGTCCATCCATCCATCCATTTTCCAACCCGCTGAATCCGAACACAGGGTCACGGGGGTCTGCTGGAGCCAATCCCAGCCAACACAGGGCACAAGGCAGGAACCAATCCTGGGCAGGGTGCCAACCCACCACAGTGCAAAAGTCTTAGACCACCAAATAATATTACATTTAAAACAGATTGTTTGAGCGGTGTTTATTTGTTTGTGAAAACAGTATGCAACATTAGAATAAAAAAAAAGCATTTTTACTGCAAGTAGTAAGAAGAATATCTTGTGGTTTTAAAACAAGCCAGTATTTGGTATGATTGTACTGGAGACTGTATTTTGCATTTTCTGTAGAATGCAAAACATGAATAATTTACTGTGGTAAAGTGTTGTATAGTTATTTCAAATGGTCTTGTTTTACATTCTTCCAATGTTCTTACCAGGATTGCTATACCTCGTTATCAGCTTCTTTCTGTTCTTTTCTCAGCCACAGATTCAGTTATGTTGAGGCCAGCGGTCTGAGGTGGTCAGTGTCACTGGTACTTGGAGGTGATATGTGACATCTCAGTGAGCGTGGTATATGACATCTTCACACTGTCTCTATTTATGATGGTGGTGTGCAGCAGTCACTGTTCTACCTTTGGGATTTTTTAACTTTGATATTTGTGTTCTCGATTAAGCTAAGATGATTGCTTTCTCTCATGTTTCTTTCATGTCTGAAGAAGCCCCTTATTTCCTGGTTTTATTCTCTTTAAAATAAAAGCCCCTGTAACTTGCATATGTTTTCAATCTTGACCATAACAATCAAAGTGATACTGTTAGTCTTCAATCTGCAGACTTCTGCTCCAAATACATTAATTGTATTTGCAGTGTGTTTGAGTACTCTATCATGCCATTTTGAGGTTAACCTGTTAAGAGAAACACCATTAAAATTATTACGTTTTATTTTTTAACGTAATCATTATGAACACTTTTACACATTTTAAACACTTGTTATAAATAAATATTTAAAATAAAAATTTGTAAAAGATAGGAAAGAATTAAATGCCTCAGGCAAAAATAAACACAAGTATTGAGTTTGCTGATTTTATAACAGAAGAGTCAGATATGCTGCAGGCCCTTCTTGCATTTAAGACCAATAGACCTGATGGGATTTTACTAGTAAAATTGAAATAAATGAAAGATGGTTTATAGAAACCTTTACTAAAAATATTCCAACTTTCTCTTTAGATAGAAGTATCTGATGGCTTGAAAGGTGCAAATCTAATCCACAATAAGGGAGAAAAAATGGATCCTAGTAATATAGACCAATAAGCCTTACCTCTACATCTGCAAAATTATGGAAACTTTAATCATAAAAAATAGGTCTGTTTTTAAGAAAATGATTTATACAGTAAGCATGGCTTTAATAAAGGATGATCTTACAAAACTAGAGTGGTAGTCAGTAAGTAAAGCATACAATAAAAGTTCTCTTAGGCCAACATCACACTACATGACTTTGACTCAGAGAGCATATCTTCCTTGATAACTTCAACTTCTGCATTTCATTGCTTTAATGATGTCAGATTACACAACTAGCAAAATTCTGAGGATGACCAATTACAGAACTCCATCAAGACTTCTCACTATAGTTTCAAATTTACTATTGTGCCACAAACATAGTGCAAGGTTGACACATTTTGGCAGCCAATCTGTTTCTTTCTCCACTCTCTCATGGTATGACAAAGATGGCATGTTGTGCTGGCTCTAAGTCATCATGAGCATCTCCTCTGCTTGTATGGTCCAGCATACCAATTCTTCTTTATTTCTTGAAACTGTCAAGTCCCCTTTCTGTTCTTCAGTTTTTTGTAGATTTAATTGGACTCTTCTCTGTTCTTGGGCATTGTTTTCATAGTACTTCCTGCTGAGGTCTTACTAGTTTTAAACTCTTGTACACACAATGGCCTGCTTTTATGACTACAAGAAAATCAAGACTATAGTAGATAGCCACATGGTGCTATGACAGACACTTCTGAAGGTCACATGCATGTAGTGTGACTGTCTGCAACTCATTAAGATATGGAAACAAACACTAGACCTGAAAATTTCTGGAAAACTCGGGGCTTTAGACTTTTAATAAGCCATTGATACAGTTGCACAACAAACATTAATTTTAAAACTAGAAAAAATTTGCCTCAAATGTAATTCACAAAGCTGGATTTCAGGTTAGTTAATCAGTCACAGACATAAGGGTACACATTAAAGAGGAATGCTCCACATTGAATGAGGTCATCATTTGAGTCACTCAAGGGTCTGTCCTTGGACTGTCATTTTTTCTGAATTATGTTAATGGCCTAGATTCTGGCACTGTTAGTAAACTTCTCTGACATGAAGGGGGTTAGCAAAAATAATTCAAAAAGATTTGGATAATCTTCAACACAGGGCAGACACTTCGAAGAATGCAGTTTAATGTCTTTACGCAAGGGGTCTTGGAAATCTGGAAGAAACTGCTGAATCACATAGTTAAAGCAGAAGCCTTGACAACCGGATTAGATATTGGGATAACTTGGCTATTATTCAACTAAACAAGCTTTGTGGTCTGAAAGGTCTGGCCTGTAACATGTCTCACATTCTCATAATGTTTATAAAGTGTCTATGTGCTACTGAAATGAAATATTTTGTGCTTCCTGTGCAACCACTTTTCAATAACAGATTTGATGTTTTCATTATTGGCACTGCACATCCCATGAAGGCTTATCTGAAGAATAGGGTGAATGTGGCATAGCTTTTTTGTGACCAGATTTATATGGAAAAACCTAACACTCAAAGTAAAATGTAGAAGCTGGTTTTGTAAAAAATAATATATTATATATATATATATATATATATATATATAGTGGTGTGAGGCTGGGGGCTGTGCCCAGCCGGGACGCCGAGAAGGACTGGGAGAGGAACTATGCCTCCCCTGGACCACAAGAGGGCAGCCACCCTGGCTTGTGTGGGGGCCACGGGAATTGAGCATGGAAGCTCAACCCTATAGGGGCCCGTGGCCACCACCAGGGGGTGCCCTGAAGACTCTGAAGCCCTGGACGTCAGCACTTCCACCACACCCAGAGGTGCTGGTGGAAGTATTACCAGGGATACCCGTAGTGCTTCCGGGTGCTCATGCAGCACTTCCAGCCACACCAGGAGGTGCCGCAGGAAGCTCATCAGGAGGCACCTGGAGCACATAAAAGGGGCCGCCTCCCTCCAGTCGTAAGCTGGATTCACGTGGAAGAGGACGAAGCTCTGAGGAGTGAAATGGAGGCAGTGAAGAGCGGACAGGATTGTTGAGAGGCCTAGACTGGGGATGCTTGATGCAGGGGCAGTGGGTTGTGTGTGGGACTTTATGAACTTTATGACCTTTTATGGCATGTATTCATATTGCGCATGTAATCTTACTGTTACTGGCGTTGAGCTTGGATTTTTTTCATGTTGGGTAATCACCACATTTCCATTGTTTTGATTTAGGTTTTGGTTCATAGTGATGTTGTCGTGGAAACCCTTCAATGTATGTATCCAAGTTTCATCTCCAGTTATGAGATGCTTCTTAAATTTCTCCCAATCTGAATTCAATAGCTCATGATTGTAATTTAAGTTCAAGTGCATTTAATGTCTACATACTGTAGTACAATTAAATTCTTACTTGCTTGCTTTTCATAGACTAATGACAGTAGTACAAAACCAATAAGAAAGACAAAAACAGACCTAGATCCTAAAGGAGCAAAGTCATTGGTGTCCATGAAGGATGGAAGTGAAATAAGGCCAACAGCAGAGAAAAGGTACAGCAAAAGGGACAAATTAGAAATTAAAACTGGAAATACAAAACCAACCATTAGCCAATAAGCTCTGAACCAAATATACATCTGACTGCCAGTCCTCAGCTTTGAAGCCAGGCAAACCATTCATCTGCATCACTTAAAGTTAAAGTAACTGTAGATTTAAAACAACATTTACAGAAATCAGGAGCTTTTCAGTAAGAGGCTTAGACTAATTTAGCAGTAATCCAACCCCAGAATAATAACCTATGCTGGATAAAAGTGAAGTAAGAGCAGAGGGGTCCAGGAGAAGTTATGTAATGTTGCAAAATAGTAATATTAGTAGAGGTAAAAGAAGATGAGGCAGTTAAAGATAGCAGACACAGAATATATGGAGATAATCCCAAAACAAATTAATAAAATATCCAATAGGTTGTATGTCAGGTTGCATACAAGGTTTGGAAATAGAAAACACAAAAAGGTATAAAGGGGATGAGAAGAGAGTGGAGAAATATTGGAAGACAAATTCTTTTAGGAACTTACTTGAGGTGAAGATAGAAAATAAGAAAGAAAGAGGGTCAGAAACCCTGGACCTCATTATCTGCAACATTCAAAGCCTGGAGTCATCAATAGTGTCTCCAAATGTTATAATACCTAGACTTGCCCAGTGTTGGAAGGAAATGTTTTTTTCCACCAACACAAAGAGCAGTATTATGGAAAATGGGGCAGTAATTTCAGCGTTACAAAAACAGAACAGTCAGGTTACATATGGTTATACTAATAGATCAGCACCCTTTACCCTCCTGTTACCTTTAAGAATGTTTTCTTTCTCCTTTACTATGAGAGAGCCAGAGTTCACTAAAAATAGTAAAGCAAGATTTTTTGGTTCGTTGACAAAAAAAGTGTGAGAGAAATGTGTGCCAATGATAGTCTTCTGAAAAAATCATACGGTGACAAATATGCACTGGAAAACAAATGTACAGTATGCATATTCAAGGTATCACCTTGCCTTTTCTGTCAGTTCATGTTTGCCAGAATGCATATAAAATTGTCTTTCCAGCTGTTCAACTAGGCAGTTACTTTCTCAATCTCAGACAGTCACTGTGGAGAAAAGTACAGGAATTAAATTTAGAGGACAATTGCACATTTGATAAATTGGTTTTCCTGCACTTTAAAATGTTATTAGCTTTAGGTTTTTTGCCTTGTGATAATGTGCCTGCTGCTTTTGATCAGCTTGTGGATACTTTTTGTAGAACATTTGCATCCAAAACAAGATGGATTCAGTTTTATCACCACCTGCAACAGGTAATACCAACAAATGAATGTGTGCCACTTTTAGACTTTTCTGAGAGGGATTGCACATAATGTGATGCTACAAATTGCCCAATACAGTTATCATTTTATTTGAATGGTTTTGTGTTTTCGCTCCTTTTGTCTATAGCACTTCCTCTTGCATTATATGTTTTGTTTTTGCAGGTTTGCTTTGCCACATCCACAGCATCTTCATTTCTAATAGTTTATAACGTGCCTGGAGAACTTACACTAAAAGAATGCTTTCTGTTTTTCTGTGCAGTATGTGTGAGTACACTGTCATGGCTGTACATGTTAGGCTAATTACAAATGTGAAATTGGCTCTGTTTAGGTGAGTAAGATTGGACACTTG
Organism: Erpetoichthys calabaricus; assembly: GCF_900747795.2. NCBI lineage: Eukaryota > Metazoa > Chordata > Cladistia > Polypteriformes > Polypteridae > Erpetoichthys > Erpetoichthys calabaricus. Next base: position 59,088,870 of record NC_041400.2, read on the forward strand.
CAATGGATCTGCATACTTTTCAGGCTTGGTTCCTGCCTTGTACCAATAGCTGATGAAAATGGCTCTGATCCTCTGTGACTTTGAACTAGATTAGGTAAATGTTAGTTTAATTATGTGTAAGTAAATAGAATAATCTTTTTTTTTCTTCAAGGCCATGGTATAAGATCATTGAACAACATTGATTTGCTTCAATAGTTTAGCTTTTTATGCAAAAACATTGGGAGAAATATGTATGTTTAATGTTCACCAGGTTTTCCAGGTAATCACCAAAGATATGGCAACTCAGTCTATAGCTGAAATAATGTTGCAGGTTTTATTTTTTATCAATTCCTACTTTATGATGGAATCCTATCCTATTTTCCCATGTCTCCCTTAATAATATCAATCCAACAGGGGTTTATTCGTCATTTTATTAATAAATTCAGTTATTTATCATTCATGCTGACAATATTGAAAATGTACTCTTGCAAACTGAACCATTACAAATTATTATTTGACTACTTATGATTTGCTTCTGAGGTAGCCTGGTTAGTGCTGCTTCATGTATGGCTGCTTTGTTCCTGCTCTTATCAATACACATTTAGTTTAATAATCAGAATTATGAGTCATGTAAACAATAATAGTAACTCAAAAGCTGATTACTATTCTTACAACATCAGAACTAATCTATAAGCATAATGCTAATGTAGATCAGATGACAACCTGCCTGTAAAACAGGCCTTAGATAAAAAAGCTCCTCTCAAAACTAAAGCGAATGAAGTCAACAGGAAGTCACTACTGTGTAATAATACTACACACTTTCTTAAATTAGAGTAAACAGAGAATTACTTAACTGGGACAACAAAAGAGCAAGTTTATTGGTCTACTTGTATTAAAAGTATTTAACAATACAAAAACCTATCATCAAGGCTCATAACTACTCCAGATTATTAAAATTTAATTATTAAAAATATCCAGTTTTGTTTACAGCAATAACTACCCTATCAAATCAGAACTGTTTGGCTTTAAGCCGTCTAGTTTAGTAGTAATGAGTTTATGGATTTCTTTAATAATCTGCTTGGCAAAATAATTTATAGATTGATCTGTAAGTTTCCATATTGTGTTAATTGTATCATAGCATACCCTTTATGCTTACCAACTTAATATTTTTATATTTGTGGCTGAAGAAGTAATTTTACAGTTGGTTCTGAAAACCATCACCTATGCCTTAGAACCAATTTGTAGTACACCTAGTTTGTTGAAAAGTTCACTTAATGTAGTTGTACAGCATTATGCTGGATATTGTTAACGCATATTCAATGCACTTCTCATTTATTTATTGAATAGCATTGTTCCATATATCTGCGGTGGGTTGGCACCATGCCCAGGATTGGTTCCTGCCTTGTGCCCTATGTTGGCTGGGATTGGCTCCAGCAGACCCCCGTGACCCTGTGTTCGGATTCAGCGGGTTGGAAAATGGATGGATGGATGTTCCATATATCCTCAGTATGGCTATTACTGGACCATTATTGTCAAATCAAATTTTAAATAAAACTAAATTATAGTTAAAGTATGTCATCAATCAACATTTTATGATCTGAAAAACTGTCATTTTCATCATCAGCAGCACCACCACCAGTTTATTGCAATACCCAAATTAGCCTGTTACCACCTAAATCCATTTTTCCAGTCTCTGTGGTCCTGTAGGGTGAAACCAGTTCTTTTCACATCATTATACATCACCCCCAACCACTACTTATTCAGTCTCTTTCTTGGCCTCAACCCTCCACCACCACCCTGAAGCACATCATCACCTAATCGTTCAGATGCCCAAACCACCTTGCCTGATTTTCCTCAGCACAACACTTACCACTTCTACACCAAGTCTTTCTCTTAACTCAGTATGCATCTTCCTCACGCTCCATGACACTTTACACATCCACCTGATCATTCTCATCACTGTTCTTTCCGAGTTGCATCATGTTCTGCCTTAATTGGCAAAATCTCACACTCACAGAGCATATTACCTCTCACAGAGTTCTAGCGAGTTTTCCTTCAATGCCAGAGAGGGTGTTTTAGAAGTCAGAATTGGGGGGCAACTATCCTAATGTCTTTGATGCACTTCTCACCTTCTGCATGACCAGCTTCTGCCACTCTCTGTAATCGACAAATTGTTTTTCATTTTTTTGAGCTTATGTACAAATAATTTTCATTCAACCAGTATTTCATCATTATCAATGGAATGAAACACTGATTAAATGAAAATTATTTGTAAATAAGTTTGAAGAAAAAAATTATCAATTGTTATTACTTGATAGCTAGTTTAGGCTTGAAATTAAGTTTAGCTGAATTCACATGAAATTTAGGGGTATTTTATGACAGTGATTTTAACCTTTAACCATCCAATTTCTGCATTATTTGAGACCTGCTTTCTTCAGCTTAGAGATTTTGCACAATAAAGACAGTGTATTTTTCAAATCAACAATTTACATACATATACTCAGTATTGAAGCTGCTTTGATCTGATGTGAACAAGAAAACTGCATCACAAAAAGGTGGTGAGAAACATTTGCAAGGATGAGTCTATACTGTCCTCATCATATTAAAGTAAGAAATACCAGAAATACTCTGATGAGACAGAGAACAACCTTAATATGAAATAGTACTGAAAAATGAATCGAAAATATGCTTAAGAAATTACATTTAAAAGAAATATCAATAAAAAGTTTTTAAAGTTTGTGATTAAGTATGATGTACCAGTTGATGCTGATGCTTTAAACCCATTACTTTCTGAACCAAGCACTGGATGAAATAGTCTAAGAAAACAGGTAGATGAGTGTAAATGTTTAATTAACTTTATCCAACCATCACCCTATAATTACTGAAGAGCATCATTATGTCAGTCGAGAAAGATTGTTCCTGGACTCGACGTACTGAAGATTCTTAGTTATTCTTACATACGAAAATTCTATTAACAAAACTAGAATGCTGCACACTCTAGATACACTGTATAATTAAAGACAAACAGCCACAATACAACAAAATAAAAACAGTACATACTGTACTATGTACACAATAATTTTAAAAAATCACAGTATCTAGATACTGTGAAGTAAAAGACCAGAGAATGTCAGAGCGTTGGGACGCCAAGGCAGAAGACTCCTTTAAATGAAAGATAAAATCAAAGAAAAATAAGGAAAAGCAAGGTATAGGAGTGTAGTCTTCAAAATACTTGCTTCTGAGCATTCCACATACAATGGTCTGGCCTTTTCGTTATTATGGAACAAAATCCAGTGGAATGTTGATATAAATAGGGGCTGAACAAGAAAGGGCCGCACAAGAAGGAGCTGAAGGGGTGTCATAGTTCACATGAAAAATTTTGCTCCAAAAGACGAGTCGTTAAAGACTGTCATATCTTCACCCTTCCCCATCTCTGTCACTGGCGCAAAGTCAGTAGTTGTCCCCTTGGCTTGTGTGTGTGACAATCTGTCTATAAAAAATCTATTACACATAGTATCTTTCTGTAGTGAAATGCAATTCTACGGTAGTTTAGTACAATTATTGACTTGTAATTGTCACTGGAGCATGGGCAGGTCAAATGAGTTACATACTGTACTTAAGAACACATATGCACCAGAAGGGAATATTGAATCTGCAACTTTAATGTATAAAGTCCAGTACCTTAACTATAACATATAACACTCCATCACCTATTCTAAATTAGGTTATCATTGCACCTAAATATTCATCCATCAATTAACTGCATCCACTAATTCCTGCTCAGAATCACAAATAGCTGAAGGTGCTGAAGGATCAAAGATGCTTAAATAATAATTATTAAAGTAAGTTCAAGTTCAGATTTTTTGTCAAGTGAACAAAGTACAATGAAATTCCTACTTGCATGTCTCCACAGAACAGTAACAATTATGCAATACTAACAAAGACACACGGACAAAAGCATACATCGCATACAAAATATATATCCATCCATTTTCCAACCCTAAAAAGGGTGACACTATCATTAACCTCTCTTTTGTTTCCTGTTGTAGAATGGAGAAAAACCCAAAAAGGAAGAGCACTGATGTCATTTCAGGAGGATCATCAGCAGCCCCGCCTCCTGCCCTATTTAAAGAGTGTGCCGATCGGAGGTCAGTATTCACTTGTAAACAAAGTGTCAAGTAGGTTGGACCATAGGTCATGAGCTAAACTTACCCTGCAAAGTCATTTGTAGTGATTGTGTAGTTTTTCCTAATTTAAACTTTGGACATTAAGTGGGGTATCCCATTGAACCCCAACTCTTTATGAACTCTCCTCATTTAAATATATGTACAAAAGTATACACAACATACAATATTACTATATATTGTATATATTGTAATATTTAATATTGTAATTGTAAAATGTATATACTGTATATGAGTTCTTTAGCAATGTTATTTCACAGGCCTTTCTCTTTCAGTTATAACACCTTATGATAGATAGATAGATAGATAGATAGATAGATAGATAGATAGATAGATAGATAGATAGATAGATAGATAGATAGATAGATAGATAGATAGATAGATAGATAGATAGATAGATAGATAGATAGATATGACCCCTAACATAATTTCTGCCTGACTCCTACAAGTCCAACCCCTTCCAGTTGCCCTGTTATATAAAGAATCAGGTCACTACAAATCCACTTTCACTTTGGATCCAGCATCAAAAGAGGATAGACCTCTCTCTAAAAATGATGTTGTTCTTTTGCAGATACAGTATCTATATACAATTAAACAAGGTATCCAACCTGACCCCAACTCTGTGTTGTACTCCATCTCCTCTTTTTATAACACATAATACATTTTAATCTGGAATAATCACTTTGATGTAGTAGATATATCTATATATATCTATACAATGTCAAACATGCAGTTAAGTATTGTCCTTTGTAATGAATGATTTTGAAGGGGACACTGGTCGAAAGATTTTGAGGTGGCAAAACTGCTTACATTTGTTCCTGTTTACCCACAGTTCAGAAGATGCCCCAGAAGGAGAACCATGACCCTGCCTCCTACTCTCCCCCTTCCAGTCCTTCCACTTTAAAAGCAATTGTTATTCTTAGGACCAGTGGAACAGAGAGCAGATTTCTCAATGATTGCTAACTTACATTCTTTTGCTTTTCTGCCTCATAGCCACCTTGAGGCTAAAAAAAAGAAGGTTAGTAGGTGGTATGCCAAAATTATTAACTTTTCCTTGTTATCTTTTTTGTATTTACAACACATTTCTCATTTTACTCTGCAATGACAATTTCCTATTAGCAGGCATACTGTAGGTGAAATATAAGGAATTCAGAGGGGTTGCTCATTAACTATCATCCACTCTTGAGCATCTTCATTGCAAATTTTCTGCAATTTAGAAGCAAAACAACAAATAAATAGTAACAAACTAGTTAGTCTGTAATTCATTATTATGAAAACATATGCCAGAACAGAAATCAATCAAAGTTTCAAACTAAGGATAATTTTGAATTTAAGGGAATGAGTACAGAAACAGAAAAACCAAAAGTCATCATAAGTGAAGAGTTCATTTACAGCAATGAGTTAGCCTTGTCTCTCATGGACTGAGTTTTTTAATTTTAGAATGAAACAGAACATGTGTTTATGTCGAATGAAAAACACCTTTCTGGGTCACTTTAGGAGCTATTCCTAGAATTACTTCTGGGATCACGGAAACTCTCCAGAATTCCAGAGCTATGAATGATCTGCCTGACCCTGGAAAGCTACACCTCTGATATCATTCTGACACCCTTTAGTACTTTATAGGTCACCTATACTACAACAAGATTGCTCCTCTACCAAGTGTAGGATCCTTTTTTTCACCAACTATTTAGTTCGAAAAACCCTACTGGCTTTCTGTCAGTGTTTCATCAGAGTATTCAGATTACTTACCATATGTTTTCACTACTCATATCTTTTATGGTTATGCATTTAGGACATTTGTACATTGATGGACCTCCATTCACTATGGTGAGCCTATCTCCTATCCTGTAGTGCCCTAATGCCCATTCTGCCCTACTATTCTTTTGTCAGCTATGTGGACTAGTCAAAATAGCTAGAGGGTGGGGTAATCAAAATTATGTTAGATAGGTAGTGGGGAAAAATATTAGAAAAGAAAAGGAATTAAACATAAAAGCAAATGACTATGTCTTTCACTAGATATATTCACAAGACATCAAAAGATTTTTTGCTTATGATGGATATTGCTCCAGTTAGGATTTGGGAAAAAGCATTAAATACATTGTCAATAAAGAAGTTCAGTGATGTTTGCTTATTTTTGCTCTATTGATTGCATTAGGAAGAAGCACGTTGCTGGCCAGAAAACTGAACTTTATTACACTAGCACATTTTCTAAAATCCAGTCCAGAACCTAAAAAATTGATAAAGCCACCAGAGGATGCCAGGCCAAGTGTATGTCATTTTACCTTTTTGGTATCACCTCAGTTGCTAAAACAACCAGACGAGGAAGCAGCATGGCTTTGCATTTTGCAAAATTATCACTGCCTAAAAGCCATTTCTTTTCCTGCCACTGTAATGCTATTTTTTTTATCATTTGATGCATCCATTCTTCATGCCAGATCAAGAGGGATGCTTGTAATTCAAATCAGATTTGTGGTATTGCATGGCACACAGTCAGAGAAAAAAAATCATCATTGAATGATTGTTTTAATTAGTCTTTTTGAGTAAAAGCCATAATCGTAGTCATTTACGTCTTTTTTTTTTACAGGAAACAAGCCTGATGTCTCTCTCAACCACATCCTAACTTTAACCTCATCTAAATGGTTAAAGGAGCAGCCTGAGTTTCCTGTTAATAAATCTCTTCTGAAAGCCAATCAGAGTGCAATGTCCTGTGAGGAACAATTCACAGAACCTTTCTAATGCAATTATCAATTTGTTGGTCAGTTTATATTGCATAGCATGCTTTCTGCTAACAGTGTCATAAAAGAACTTTAAATAATAGAATGCAATGAGTAATGCAATGCCTCACTCATTCAGAGAGCAGTCTATTTCTAAGAAGCATAACAGAGACAGTAGTCTATGCAGACACAAAAATAACATTCATCATTATTTTAACAACTTAAGTTTATTTATCCTTCTAATGTCCCTTAAAGGGAAGGAAAAGAGTGTATCCAGACAGCATTGGGAGCAAGGTAGGTGTCAGTCCTATAGAAGATTCTAGGACATCAGAGGACAACTTGACTCACAAGAGGCCAAGTGAAAGCTCTCCATCACCTGAAAATTATGTGTTTGGGATTTTGGGGGAAACCCGTTTGAATTTGTGAAGAAAGTTCAAATTACACACAGGATATATCCTCACTGTGCTGTGAGACTGTAATGCTATTCATTGCACTATTGCACCAGCGCATGTACTTTGTATTCTTTATATTGTAATTATGCACTGTATATCACACTTGCAAAGTATGATAATGAACTTGTTAATAAAGTGTGGTTTCATTACTTCACTGAACACGTGTCAACCCAGTGTAGCTTGAAGTTTGCTCGCCTTTACATGTTATGACAAGCAGGGGAGCTTTTGTCTAATTGGAATCCAGAATAAGTACCAAAGAGATCAACCCTGTGAAAAAGAGGGTTTATTAGTACAATAAATTACAAAAGGAGACCTCAAAATTTAAAACAGAGGCAAGAAAAACATTAAACCCCCTTTTTCTCCTGGTCTGGCTAACAGGTCTAGTGTACTCAGTAGGGTGCCTTATATCCTTGCCCACCACAGGACTTCAACAAAACACTCCACTCTTCACCTCCCATATCTTGGTCTGTGACTCTGGTCTTTCCTCCTCCCACCAAATCATCCCCTGACACTTACTTAGCTCTTATCTTCAAGCTCTTCAATTTGGTAGAAGAAGCTTTAAAGTCCCCTAAGTACTTTCAGGCATGTCCTGAGGATAATTTCTGGAGTTAGAGTAGGTTGCTTGACCTCTTGAGGCTTCCTTTCCAGAGGTGCCTTTATTGGCCCAAGGTGTCTCTGTTGTACTCTGTCTCACCTTCTCATCAAAGAACCATACAACCTCTATATTGCCTGTTGAATATAAAAGGTAACGCAGGACCATGTAGTGTATAAGGCATAATATTACTCTGCTGCCATACATAGCTAATGTCCCCTTGTAGTTAGTGATGATCCATTATGTTATCACTTTGGACATACCTAGTCCTTGATACTCTAGGGACATAATATTACCTAGCAGCACCAAGTAATCGTACTGACCAAACAAGTTGCTCTTGCAAGCATATTTTCTCTTCAGGCATCTCATGGCCCAATTCTTATTCTTAACTGGATTTATACACCAACAATCTTTAAATCCTGTCCTTATCCTAAATCAAAAAGTTAAGGGTGCTATTTTCATAATTATAAGTCCTAATGCAATTAAATATTTTGCCATAGCTTTCATGGCAGTCCTACTGAGTTATTGCCTGATGTTTTTTACATAAGGGAATTCAAGCATACTGTACTGATAACACTCTGAGCAGACAGTTTCGTGAGACCATTTTAAATAAGTTCTGCCAAACAGATTAAAGCTGAGATTTCTTTTTTTGTGAAAGGATTACACCTTTGAATATTTGTGAACCTCATTGCTCCATTTCTTCACTCTTGGAAATGTTTCTTGAGTGTGAACCTTTGGCAATACATTGTGGTCTAGTAGTTTAGGAGACAGGCTATAAATCACAAGATTACAGATTCAGTTTCTCTGCAAATAAATATATCAGTCTTCTTTCATTTGTAAAATACTGTACATTTGTACTGTAACTCATGAGGCACAATGGAATTGTGTGAACACAATACTTCACCATCTTGAATTTATTTTTTCTTGCCTTCGCATTGCTATAGCCTCTCATAAAACCTAGCATCACTGAACCTTAAGAGCATATCTTGACTAACATAAGGGCACAGCAGTCACAAGAAATTCCAGTAACTTCAAAAAGGCACCTTGAAAACAGCAATGTTTTTCTGATGGTATCATTTATATTTATTTATTTAGTACATGCTTTTATCCAAAGTAGTTTATAAATCACAAGTGCATGATAACTATTACCAAAATGGTATGTATGGTGCAGTTTCATTTATGCCTATATGAAATTAGTTAAAAATGTAGTTAAAATAGAGAAAAGAAGTGAGCATACAGAGGGCAAATGTTGCAAAAAGAATAAACACATACCCCTAACTGACATATTAAGCTAATGCAAAGAAACGGGATAAAATTTTAAGGTTTCAGGGTACAGCAGCCACTTAGTGCATCTTTAGTCATATTCTAAAACTGGAAATGGAGTCAGTTGTCCTAGTCATGATGAGGATACTCATCAATTACACTGCTAAGACGCAAGCTTTGAGAAGCGGCAAACAATAGATTTTCTGCCCTACAGCAAATGCATTGTAAGATGTCAAGTAAAGCTAATCCTAAATGTCTGTTTTGCCTAATAGTTTTGTAAATCTAAGATAATTAGCAGTAGACCTGGAAATGAATCTCTAAGGAAATGAAAGTTGTTAGTATGTACAAGGGTTTCAGCCAAGTATCTGTCAAAAATCATAATTACTCAAACAAAGTATTAACCAAACATCATAGTCAAAAAAGGAGAGCTGTAAATTCAAAACCATGAAACAAAACCAGAGAACAATGGACATGGAAACCTTTTACAATATCCAGAAGCCTGGACGCTGGCAACAGTTAATCTGAGTCTTAAATATTGGCTCACTTTCTGATGTCACATGACATTTGTGAAAAGGTAGCAATGGTAGTCAATTATATCAACAAAGATACTGAAAATGGTAGTGGTGATGGTAAAACATCAATAAAATAACAAAATATGGTCCAAATCAACAATAAGGGGAAAATAAGGGCAAAAATAAGTACAAACCTTTTAAAAATCCCCAAAAATCATAACAATGCACATCTGATTTCTATAGCTATATCTATATCTATATCTGCAGTATTTATACTGTGAATCTATGTTATATCTTTATATCTAAATTTAAATATTATTTAAATAAAATCCTCCTCCTAGCCCAGACTGATATGAGACAGCAGACATGAATAAAAAGAAAACTACTGTGCTGGTGATTAACATAAATAAAGGCACTGAAAGTGGTGCAGGCCCTAAGCACTTATGTTACATGTAAGAAACAGGAGAAGCTATTGAATGTCCTATGATGTAGCTTGCAAGGACTTACTTCATCTGTTCTGCTTTGTGTAACTAGACAGACCCTATACTTATAAAAACACTCACAATAACAAAGAGAAACTCCACAAAAAGGGAAAGAAATAACACTTAAATGGAAAACTAAACTAAACAGGACTGGAATGCAATAGACCAGAAAAACCAACTTTCCTATGCACCAGAGAAAAATAACAAAGATGTTGTCATGAAGTTTATATGGATCAGAAATATTAGCAAGCTACCAGAAACTAATTAGTCCATTAATGCAAACAAAATTGTAGAATGATTTATCGGTGCGGTGGCACAGTGGTAGTGCTGCTGCCTTACAGTAAGGACACCGGGGTTCACGTCCTGGGTATTCTCAGTGTGGAGTTTGCATTTTGTTCCTATTTCAGTATGAGTTGTCTCTGGGTGCAAAGTCCAATAACATGTAGGATAGGTGGATTGGCAACATTAAATTGGCTGTGGAACTGGAGAAATTTGGGTTTGGCCTGAACATTTGTGCATGGATCAAACTAATGTATACCAATCCAGAAGCTTCAGTTTATATTAACAACATTAATTCAGACTACTTTAAACTAGAGCGTGGTAAAAAAAAAAAAGCACTGCTTTTTGCAATCGCCATTGAGCCACTGGCAGTTCACTGTGAGAATGCTATTGAGATAAAGGGGATTGTCAGAGAAGGACTGGAACAGAAAGTTTCTCTATATGCAGATGATATGGTATTGTATATATCAGATCCACAAAATAGTGTGCCTGCAGTTCTAACAGCACTAACAGAATTTAGGAAGCAGGTTCTTTTCCCTCTATTATTACTCCATTTATCTTTATTCATTTATTAATTTATCTATTTACTTATTTTTACTAGCATAAAGTTTTACTCTGCTGGCCTATCTCTCTTTCTCAGGGGTGGGGGTTGATTTGTTTCAAACCTTTTTTTTGTGAAACTTGAGTTATTTGTATGCAATTTGATTCTAATAAAATCAATGAAATTAAAAAAAAAATTGGCTGTGGTGTGGGTGTACATGTGTGAGAGTGTGTTCACCATGTGATAGATTGGCACCTGTGAAAACATAAAAAGATGTAATTGAACAAAATGTATGTGTGTATAGAAAATAGGACAGAGTGATGAAACTTGTTTGTGTTTTGCGTACGTGACAAAAAGCATGTATACTTTCTGGAAGTTTCTTTTGATGATGTGTGTGACAAGAAAATATACCTTTAGGGTAATGACTTTACAAAAACTGGAAAAGTACAATGAGTCAGGATGCTATTTTTTACTTACATGGTCAACGATCAGGAGATTAGAAAGGTATAAAAGAACAAGGACATCTGCGCTCGAGGCAGATGAAGCGCGGTGTCCTGGGACTGTGTTTCTCTGACATTTTACCCTTGCCTGGTATGTATTAATAAAAGGTTTTGACTAATTTTAATTTTCTTCTCTGTCTTCAGTCACAAAAAGTGTCCACACACCCTGTCCAGGGATTGTTTATGCCATATACCCCGTGCTTGCTGGGATGGTTCTCTAGCCTCCGTGACCCTGCTCAGAATTAAGCAGTCTTGGAAAATGGTATGGTATGGATTTATCTGTGCTGTTAGGATTCCAGCATTGCCTTACCCTGTTTTAATTTTTCTGTTATATTTTTAATTCCCCCCTCTGTATTAATGATCATGATGTTCTGCCTATATTTCACTTCATGATTGTATGATCATCCAGATACTTGATGATGCTGTAGGAGCAGTGCCACTATTAGAACTACTCCTCTCAGGTACAGCTATCATGTGTGAGGGCTGCAAAAGACAGCTTTAGCTGTTCTTTGGGTCCTCTTTTGTGCTAGTCTTGTAAGTTATTGGACTTGGTTTTTGTCCTTTTAAAACTTTACATTTGGATTTCTGAATTTTGAATTAATAATTTTGATTTTGGATGTTGGTTTTTGGATAGTTCATCAGTAAAACAACATTAAAAGCAATATTGATAAAATAACATTTGTGTGTATATATATATATATATATATATATATATATATATATATATATATATATATATATATATATATATATATATATATATATATATATATATATATATATATATATATTTACAGAAATTCGAGGCCAGAGCAGACAGTCCAGCTTGGAAGAGGTCAAGGAGGATGAAAGATGCGTCAGACAAAGCTCTGCCACAAGAAAAAGTGGAGTTTCCTACAAGGTGTACTAACGCTGCCCAAATCGGCTTCAACATCACTGGAAGATCTTGAGGGTCATTTCGTGAAGGGGCAGGTTAGCAGGTCAGTGGAAGTACAGAAGGGGTTTTGGATTCTCAAAGAGAAGACTTCTAAGTACAATGAGCAGTTCAGATCTATTTTGCTGCTTAATGTGGAAGCGAAAATATTTTTCAGTATCATTGCCCATTGACTGACAGTGTTCCTCTTCAAGAGCAAGTTCATTGACACATCTGTACAATGTAGTCATTGCACAGGAGTAGTTATGCAATTTTTCAGGGACGCATCTGGCAGTCTCAGCAGCATTGTCCTCTATTTAGTGAAGAATAAACTGCATCTCTCTATCAAGAGCTTAAATGAAGAGTTCATGGTCTCATGTATGAGATTGGTGCTGCAATACTAAGATTCTCAGGACCCCAAGATCTCTTCAGCTGGCATCCAATTCTAAACAGACAGGAAGTGGAGGGCCAAGGATTCAGAGGCAACATCTGAGGTGGGACTTATGGTGCTTTTTGTACCATGACAACTTGACAGGTGGGACTAAGTACCCTTCCTTGTCCCCGGTATGACTAGGTGAAAGGAAAGGAAAGACATCACCTAGTGCAGAAAGAGGTGCAAGCAGGTGTCAATGAGATTCAGAACAGCTTGGTGGTAGGAATGTGGCAGCAAGGAGCTTGGACCAGGTAAGAAAGTGCTCTGGACAGGAGGATTTCCTATATAACAATTTGGCAGGCAGAAACCCAGTGCATCAGGTTCATGATTCAAGCCACCTATGCTGTCCTACCAGGCCCAAAAAACATCTTTCCCAGGCAAAGAAGCCCTGGAACACATCAAAAGCTACCCAAAAGCTCTGGCAGAAGGGTGCTATCACTGGCAGCATGATAATGTATTAAAGGTGGTAGTTCAATCTATCCAGATAGCTATCAATTACACCAAAAGTCACTGTCCAGGCAAGTTATTAGTTGCCCTCCTCAGGGCAGGAAACATCCACAGTAATAGGAAACAATACCAAGAGGCCTAGTCATGACAGTTTTAGATTGGCAGCTCAAACCTGAATGGAAGAGGCAGCTCACGTTCCTAGACACCTGCTGTGAATGATGACAGTTCTAAAGCCAAGTATGGCCCTACTGTCAGAGGCTTCGTGCCAGGTTGTCATGATGAAACTAACAGTACCTTATGAACACAGGACTGAGAAAGCCAATGAGAGGAAAAGAAGCAAGTGTGATGTCCCAGGTGCCTGAAGCTATGGGTACCTTCCATTTCACAGTGATCAATAGTTATAATTGAGGATAGGCTAAGACGAATGAGGGCACAAACAAAAAGTATGGTGCAAAAGTGCATAGTGCATTTATTAAAAGGCAAACAGTGTCCAAACTGCAATGCTTAAATAAAGTTTACAATATATAATCCATAAAAATAATGTAGTGTGAGGAAGTTAAAAATCTGACAAATAAATTAATACAGTAAATAGTTAAAATCAGGGATAAAATCAGTCAGAATCAGTTTCCTTCTATTATGTTTCCTGTGCTCATTCAACAGATATGCTCAGCAGGGCTGCAACATCAGTGAATGCGGCCCATAAACTGACTCTCATCACAGAAACCTCCATTGGCACCTGCTGAGATGCTCCAAGCCTGGCTCTGTTATCCTGACACTTTCCTTCTGGAGCACTCAATAAGCCCTGCTCCACAAAATCAGCAGGGGTTGATTCGCCCCTGGAATGTTTCTGTCTATGCTCCTCCATGTGATTTTCCAAATCAGTCACCTCTTTCAGCCCACACTGTCTCCAGCACAAATCTGCTCTGCTTTCTCTCTCTTTCCCCTTGATTTCTTCCTCCCTTTTCTGACCTACTCAGATCCTTTTATAACTCAGTAAGTTCAAGTGCACTAAACGATCTGCAGAGCATCGGTGAGGGATGGCAGTGCCATCTGCACTCGTGGACAATTAGCCAATTACCCATTTAAGTTCTCTGCAGCCACATAGCTTTCCTCCTGTACACCTACACTCACCAGGTCTGAGCTGCACTATTCTTTTAAAGCACTTGCACCAGCTCACATCCACTATGGACCCCAGACACACTTCACCACAGCAAGTATGAGGAGCTGGTACAAGAATGCAGAAGAAAAGCATGGATAGCATTGTCTAACCCAATCAAAGTCGTGTGTGGAGGATTTGTTGGCTGCTCACTCTGCAAAACCTACACTCTGCTTGACATCACAAGGGTATTAAGGGACAGAGCCATCAGAGCAGCCACAGAGGATGCCAAGAAAGCTTCCAAAATTCTTTGGATTTCCAGGAATAACCTGTAGACTAACACTGCTAGGACACAATTCCAGGCCTGATACACCTCTGACTGGGTTGCCTTGGTGAGGGTGTCTGGTCACACCAGTTAATACCACTGATGATGTGCCCCAGCACATCAATAGATGTATGTTAAACCACTGATTCGCTCTTTTCATTTGATTAACAAATGCATAATTACACTGAAAGTTCTCTATGATTTGTTGAAAGTGTTATATTAAGAAACAAATATATCATCCATCCATCCATTTTCCAACCTGCTGAATCCGAACACAGGGGTCTGCTGGAGCCAATCCCAGCCAACACAGGGCACAAGGCAGGAAACAATCCTGGGCAGGGTGCCAACCCACCACAGGACACACACAAACACCAAGGCCAATTTAGAATCGCCAATCCACCTAACCTGCATGTCTTTGGAATGTGGGAGGAAACCGGAGCGCCCGGAGGAAACCCACGCAGACACGGGGAGAACATGCAAACTCCACGCAGGGAGGACCCGGGAATCGAACCCAGGTCCCCAGATCTCCCAACTGCGAGGCAGCAGCACTACCCACTGCGCCACCGTGACAAATATATCAGTTAGGTTGAAATTAGCCTCACTTGAACAACATGGCTCCACTTAACAGCCTGGTAAAATATTACTTCCACGGTAATGAAATGGTTAAAACGAATCTCCGTAAATGAACACTGTGGAACACTTCATCAACTTAGTAAACTATGAAAAATAGAAATAACATTTCAATCACAGCATAATTGGAGGAACAGTTTTTTAATGTCACAAAGCTCACTTTTGTGTCATTTCAGGAAATGCAAATTAAGCTACAATACAGTTTACCCTATTTAAATCTAGCAATGTATGTGGTTGTCTACAGAATGAACGCTCCTAAAGTGGTACTTTAGTTGTAGACATATTTCTCCCTCTCTTAGTCATGTAGCCTTTATTTTATGCTGTGCACTGCAAGGTTAGCATTCGGATTATGAAGATGCAGTAGACAGAAGGATACCGAGCTCACAGCTGGCAGTGTCTTGCTTTCATTACAGTATTTCTTTGATATATCAGGACTGTCCTTTATTTGATTCACTAAACTGTTCACAACCTGCTTTACTTACTGATTCTTCATGTTGTCACAAATGTGACCATTAATTAATCCAGTTCACTTCTGAATTAATTCAGAATAAGGAGACTCAGGAAAAAATTGATTCATACACCAGAAGCCAAAAAGCTAAAGCAAGGACAAAGACCTACCCTTTAAACACCCCTAATAGAAAGGAAGTACGTAGATAGGATAGGCTTCTTCAAGCAAAGGAAGACAAAGAAAGATCAAAAACAGACAGAAAGAGCAGGAATAATCATTTAACAATTTCCAGACGGTGAGGTCATAATTTGTCTTTAATCCACATCACCTTGCTCACTCACCAACAATAACTAGCCATTTGGCTGGCTCTTCAACCATTCGTTATTGTTCTCTGTTGCTTTTGTTCACAGCATTTATTCATGGCCAATGTGATTTTAGACACAATTTAGAAATTTGTTGGCACTGTCCTGTTATAGTAAATGTATAAGTGAACTGAACAAATTAAATAAACAACAGAAGATGAAATTAATTCTAATTAATTAAGTACTATTTCATTGAAGAGTATCAGACTGCTTATCATTGCAAGAGTGGTGTTTTTTAATCTCAGTGCCATGTCATCTGTCTACAATTCTTTTAAGTATAAATTTATTTAAAAGAAGTAATTCTGAGAAAACAAATTGCTGATGACAACAAATAAATTAATATAAAAGCTGAATTTCAGACACATCTTGATAGTTAAATCTGATCAGCTCAAAAAATGAAGTGCCATGGAATGATCAGTTAGTCTTGGGTATGCTAAATAAGGGGAGCATTACAGAACAGGAGTAGGATATTATGAGGCCTGTACAGCATGAAAAAACTAGTTACATCACTATTAACATATATCATCATATCAGGAAAAAACATAGAATATTTGTTAGAACAATATACCAATTTTGACGAGAACAGCAAAGCTTGTCAATCTTATTCAACGTAGTTTCTCCCAAATAACATCAATAGAAATGAGTAAAACAGCCAGGTTATTTTTTGCATGCAGTTTTGCTAAACTACTGCTAATAGTTGTTTCACAATGACAAAATACAAAATGTATTAAGTTTTTGAGGTAGACAACAAGCAATATTCCTTACTGAAGCCTTGTTCACACTTCTGTGTTTGCCTGTGATTTTTCCACAGCAATAACATTTATTTTTATTGTGGACTAGGAGTCCCAAAGCACATAAGTCCCACTAAATTTCAAAAACATTTCCAAAAAATGCCAACCAGAGGGGAGATATTACCATCAAACACCAGCTAGTAATAAGGGAATACATAATCACTATACATAAAAAGATTTAAAATCAAAAAATTGTACTGTCTTACTAAGAAACCCCAAAAAGAACAAAAGACATACATGAGTTGCCAGGAAAGCAATCTGAGGTGAAAAATGTTTTAGAAACACAATCCAAAGGCAAAAGTTAAAACCAGAGCAAGTAGTCAAAAAATCCATAATCATGGTAATTTGTAATGAAACTTAGGCTAGTAATAAGGGCAAACACAGAGTCTTTATAAGTTAAAAGATTTATTATCACAAAAATGCTCTGTCTCTCTGAGAAGCTTAGAAGAGTGCAAAAGACATTCATGAATCGCCAGTAATGCAATGCAGTGAAACAATGTTCCAAAACCACAATCTGAGTCAAATCTACAGCAAAATATCCATAATCACAATAAGCACAGGAAACACTATTAAACTCACCTTTCTCATACACATTTGAAATGAACCACCAGGAACTGTGGGAGTCTTTGTATATTTAAAGGGAGGAGGGAAGTTCCAGGCAATGACTAGCAGGTGGTCCCACCTCTTGGTGGACCACCCACAAAACATATGGAGCATGATACAGGCTGCTTACATACATAAACAAAATCAAAAACAAAGAATGATGAACATAATCAACAAACATAACATTAACATAATCAAGATAAATCAAACAATCAAAAATGAACTAAAGAGAAATAGAACATGAATTTTAATCCCAGCCAGGGGAGAACCCTGGCTGACATATGACTGCTCTATTTTATTACTTTTGCTCACATCACTATAGACGAGTGCAGTATGTTTTTCAAGAATGTGACATGTTTCATATTTTCCATATGAAGGCACAAGTATCTATCTATCTATCTATCTATCTATCAAAACATGCCATCATGTAAATTACAATGATTTGTTTCATATAAAAGCTTATTACAAAAAAGTCCACCTTCCCCCACCATTACTTGCAAACAGTGTTTTCCTATTTCTGATTCCTCCAGATGATGGTGAAGATAGCCACACTTTAAGCAATGTGAAGCTTCGAGTGTCATTTCAGTCTCCAGTGCATCTTTAGGACTGATCATAATTGGTGTAACAGGAATTGTATCGTGTCTATGGAGGTGTGGTAGCTCCTGTACTGAAATTGAGTTCCCCAGGCACAATTATTCCTAAAATTGCAATGGAGGTTGGGAGGGTGTTAGTGTAGTAGATTTAGTCCCCTAGATTGATGGGGAGGACGGGACCACCTGGGGATTGCCTGACCCTTTAAGGGAGAGTTAGGACACACAGTTGCAATAACTCTTGAAGACAGCAGAGGGTGCTCTAGGAGGCAGGAGTTTCAGAGGATTTACCTGAACATATAAATAGTTTTCACACATTGCCCCAGAAATAACCCTCACGTTGTGTTTAAACACCATTACTTGCCCATGGCTCACTGAGGTTGGAGTATGGAGGTTATAGCTTGGGTAGCAGTAGGATACGTATTCAGAAGTTTAATGAGGAAGGTATGGAGAAAAGATATTCTTGAAGTGGGCAGAAGTTTTTTCTTTGCATCTATTTTCTGTTACTTCTACTGTTCATCCCTCCTTTGTTTTCTTTTTTTTTTAAAAGACAGCCTTTTTATGATTTTGGGATCCTTGGACCATATTTTTGGTATGAGAAATGGTTCAAGAATACTGTGGAATATATGAGCTCTATGCTTCACTTTTCAGCCAGGAGGTCAAGACTATTAAGAGAGCTTTGCAATTTATGGGTGAAGTCCATAAATTGGGAATAGTTCACAGTAAATAAACTTTAATTTCTCTATTTGGGGTGCAAACATAATGATAACCTATTTTTCAAGTGTCAAAGATGAGACAAAAGAGTTGCAAAAAGGTTTGGGGCAGAGCCACCCATGTAATTTTTCCTTGTTGCAAAAGTGTTGAACAAAGAATACATATTTGTACATATTTGAGTCAAAAACAGAACTGACTTAATGAGACAAAGATGGCGGTTTTAAGGGAGAGTAGAGGAAGTGAGGTCGACAGGGCCCAAAACTGGAAGTGACGTCATCGGGAGCAGGCAGAATTTCCTGTAATCGGTCCGCAGTAGAAAGGGAGAACAGATCAGTACACCCCCTGGTCTGGCATGGAATTACCCTCATTCAGGCCCTTTAGCTGCCTCTCATGCGCATGTGTGTGACACAAGCAAATAATTCAGACACACTTACTGAAGTAAACCAAATAATAATTTATTCATAACATAAGGATAATATAGGATAACTAGCCTAACTAGTTCTTTTTTTCCCCGTGTAGAAGACCAGCTTTAAAATGTTTTCTAAGAATTCTTACTTTTTAGGTGGTTTTGATGGAAACATTCTTTAGCTAGTTAGTAAGTTTCTAGCTTCTGCAAATTCTTTCTTTGCTGTCCACACCAAATGACAAAACCAACGTATAAAGATAAACATACGTAAATAATAAGTAGCAGATAGATAATAAGTAACAGAGGCAGCATAAAGTATAATAACAGAATAGAAATATAAAGTGTAATGTGCAGGTAGGTGTGTGATGGAGAAGTCAAATACAGTTGTGTGAGGTAGATAGAATGAGATGAACCATGGTTATAAACTCCAGTCAGTTATTTAGGAGACTAAAGGCCTTGAGAAAGAAAGAGTTCTTTAGCCTGGAAGTCCTGCATTTCATACTTCTATATCTCCTGCCTGAGGATAGATGTGTGAACAGTTCGTGTTGTGGGTGGGTGGGGTCCCTGAGGATCGAGGCAGTTCTCCTGCGGACTCTGCAGTTGTAGATGCTCTGCAGAGAGGGCAGTGGGGTCCTGGTGATCTTCTCAGCAGTCTTTACCACTCTCTACAGAGGTTTGCGGTCCATAGCAGTAATGTTGCCGTACCACACGGTGATGCAGCTGGTCGAGATGCTCTAAACAATGCAGCTGTAAAAGTTGCCGAGAATCTTAGTAGACATACCAAACTTCCTCAGCCTCCTCAGAAAGCATAGCCGCTGTTGAGCCCTCTTGACCAGCTGTGTGGTGTTAAGTGTCCAAGTGAGGTCCTCACTGATGTAGACGCCCAGGTATTTAATGCTGCTCACCCTCTCCACTTCAAGCCCTCGAATGAACAGTGGCCGGTGAGGTTTCCTCTCCTTCCTCATATCCACTATCATCTCCTTTGTCTTGTCTGTGTTGAGGATGAGGTTGTTGTCCTCACACAATGACACCAGACTTTCCACCTCCCTCCTGTAGGCCGCCTCATCCCCTGTGTGTGTGTGTATGTATGTGTGTAACGTGCTGTGTTAAATAAACTTTTCTACTGAATTTAGGAAGAGGAAGTTGTCCTTCACAAAGGTTATTACTTTACAGTTACAGTGATACAAATAACAAGAATACATCAGCTGGCTTTATCCTAACTACTGAGTTATTATCATTAGCTCTCAAAATCAAAACTGATGTACTTATGGTTTGGTTCCTGTTGACTCGGGGTGTAGGCGATGATTTGTCCCAATTCTTCTGGGTGAGCTTTTTCTTTTTTTGTTCAGATGGTCTTCTCTTCATTTTGGTCATACCTTTTGGTGGCGGTACTGCAGTTTTCCCCAAGATTTCAAACACAGTGGTCTTGTTTGCTAGCATAAATTTTACATCTACCCTGTTTCATTTTAGCAAGCCTTTTCCTAGTCTAACTCCATTACTGACAGTCTTCCACTCTTAGAGTCTAGCACCATGTTATCCTTCAAAGTAAAAATGATCAGTCCAATCTTTGTTACAGCCACATCGTACACGATAAGTGCTATGGAACACATGTTATGTCAAGGCCGAGAGCACAGAGAACATACTGTATAGAGAGCCAAGAGCTGGGGCTTGTAATGGGTTATAAAGAAAGGAATGGATGGTTTTCCATTGGTTTCTTGGATGCCCATAAGCCCAACCTTTTGACCGACAACTGTTGCAAAATTGTTTCCATCATGGTTGCCAATCATTGAGTTATGGTTCCTTGTTCACTGACCATGTGGTCATGATTTAAGTAGAAGACCCTAGTGCTTTCCTTTGTGAGTCACTGTGTGTTTTTTGTTCTGCACCTTTTGTTTGGTCCCACCCACAGAGGATCCATGTTAAAAGATGTGACACTTGCTTGTAGTTTCTTTCAATACCTCTGTCTGTTTTACTTACGATAACTGCCTAACCTGATGAAGTGAATGGACATAGCTTTGAAGCAGTTTACACAACAGGCCAATTTGGGCAAAACTGGTAATGAAGCTTTAAAACTACTTAACAGCACAAAACAATCTTTATTAAAAAATAAATAAATAAATGCCTCATAAAACTATTACTGTTATTATCATCTTCACCTCCAGAATTAGGCTGAATTTCAGATAATTTCCATCAGTGTACAAAAAGACTTCAAAGCCTTCATGTTTATTCCTGTATTCAAGTCTATCTTCTAATAATGTAGTCATAAAATCGCCAAGCATTTCAATAGGTAACTAAACTATATGCTTATAGAAATTACTCCTCTGATGTAAAGTTAAGAAATATTTAGATGTGTTTGCTGTAAAGCACTTGAGGTCCATCCTGGTTTACATATTGATAATATTTAATTTTGAAAATATGTTCATTCTGAATTGTTGACACCTTCAAACATGTAGCAATAGTCCAAATGATATCCAAAATCATTAAATTATTTTTACAAAATAAAAATCCTTTATATTTTATATCTTTCTGAAGCTATGTATTATATTACAGAGTTAAAAGGAACTGGATAGAATTCTGGTCCATTTCAAGGCCCACTCATGCACATAGTTTAGAGTTATCATTCAAGTCAAACTCATAGCTGTGTTTGGGATTTGAGAGGAAAACAAGGTTCCTAAAACTCTCATTCAAACAGTGACTGCATTGGGATTTGAACCCAAGTCCCTGGAGCTGTAAAGTAACCCATTGTACCAATATCCATCAATTTCTAACCTTTAATCCAGACTTGAGATTTATCTCAGCAGAATCAGGAACTAACCCATCAGGGGGCACACTCATACACACCCTCATATACAGCTGACTTTGAGTCTCCAATTAGTCAAACGTGAACATCTTGGGACATCCCACAAAGAAAGTGACCCAGCTGGATGTGAACATAGGGCTTGGGAGCTGTGTGGGGATGCAGTAACTGCTGTGTTATCATGCCGCTCCAATATATAGTACAGAACATGTAAAATATTTATTGTACTTTCCCCCCCGGGACCTTAACTGCAAAAACAATGCAACTGAATACTTTAGAATAAGCATCTGACCTACATTTTGCCCAGTAAATTTGAATTTATGCTTCAGTACAGTAGTTAATTTTTATGTATGTGTAATTAAGTGCTGGCAGAACTGTGTTGAGTGATTGCATTTTCCTGTAATGACAATAGTTAAAAGTATGTTATATACATCCCAGGTATTCCCAACAGTCATTTCTAGTTCATTATACAATAGAGAAATAATTTATAATATGCAGAAAGCATGCGTAAGTCCTTGAGGGGAAACATGCCGCTTCAGTGATTTCTAGGATATTAGCTCACATGAATTGCAGTATGATCTGCTGGCCAAAAATTTTATTTGATTCTCAATCAAACTGCTTCACAGTTCTGCTAGGCTAGTTATTTCAAAAGAAATAAACAAACAGTGTACTGAATTGGTGTTTTGTGTCTCCTTTTTAATTTAGGATTCTGCTTACAAGTGCTGAAAACCCAGATGAGCACAGTTTTTTAACCATATGGCTTGAAGCCAAGTATACTGTACATTTTATAAAAGGACCTGGGAGGAAGTATGATTTTGTTTTTGTGCATATTACTTATAAATAAAACACATAATTGTACTATGGGTGAATTGGAATCATTCTCAATTTAATTTAATTTAGTCTAGTGTTGTTCTCTGTGTAGGGGCTCAGAGTGTTTGAACATGTTTGGAACTGTAAGTCATTAACAATAAGTTACAAACTGTTCAGCATTTTTATATGTTTAACACACAGCAAAACAAAGAAATTTCAGTTCTTACCATCTACAGATCATGACAATATAAGGTCCGTTAATACAGGGTGAGACAAAATTATGTTAACACTAATGTATTATTTTTATCTCGACCACACCTTTCCAGGTCAATGGATAGATTGTGTTGGACCATTGCCATGGCCTCCACACTCCCCTGAATTGACACCCTGTGATTTCTGGTTAAGGGGTATGGTGAAGGAGTGCATGTATAGCAGGAAAGTTTGTGATATCAATGACCTGAAGGGCAGAATACAGACTGTGGTATCATCTATTCACTGCAAACTGTGTGTCCGGGCTTTAAATGGTACTGCTGTTCGTTGGTTTTTGTGTGTTGAATATAATGACAAACAGGTTGAGACATTCCTGTACATCATCTTACACATATGAAGTATGATTTGTGAATAAATTGTTTCCGCCATTCAAATGTTAACATAATTTTGACTCACCCTGTATTATAATTTTTATTATGTTAATGATAAAAACATGACCATATCAAATATGTAATTTTTTAAAATATTACTTTTATTTGGTTTTCATATACAAGATTGCAGAGAGTCAAAACCTAACTTTTCAGCATTGGATTCAAAGCAAGCACAATTTATGGACTGAACCCCAGTCGACAAAAGGGCTGACTCACACATACCCATACTCACAATTTAGAGTTACCAGCCAATATAATCTGATAGTCTGTGGGATATGAAATGTTAACTAGAATATATAGAAAGAAACTCACCTGGAAACAGGCAGACCAATAATCCCTCCTCCATCGCGGGGGTTGCGTTCCAGAGGCACCCGCGAAATAAGAAAATCCGCGAAGTAGAAACCATATGTTTATATGGTTATTTTTATATTGTCATGCTTGGGTCACAGATTTGCGCAGAAACACAGGAGGTTGTAGAGAGACAGGAGCTTTATTCAAACACTGCAAACAAACATTTGTCTCTTTTTCAAAAGTTTAAACTGTGCTCCATGACAAGACAGAGATGACAGTTCCGTCTCACAATTAAAAGAATGCAAACATATCTTCCTCTTCAAAGGAGTGCTCGTCAGAGAGAGAGAGAGAGACAGAGGAAAGCAAACAAATCAATAGGGCTGTTTGGCTTTTAAGTATGCGAAGCACCGCGGCACAAAGCTGTTGAAGGCGGCAGCTCACACCCCCTCCGTCAGGAGCAGGGAGAGAGAGAGAGAGAGAGAGAGAGAGAGAGAGAGAGACAGAGAAAAACAAGCAGTCAAAAATCAATACGTGCCCTTCGAGCTTTTAAGTATGCGAAGCACCGTGCAGCATGTCGCTTCAGGAAGCAGCTGCACAGAAGGTAGCAACGTGAAGATAATCTTTCAGCATTTTTAGACGAGTGTCCGTATCGTCTAGGTGTGCGAACAGCCCCCCTGCTCAATCCCCCTACATCAGGATCAGAGAAAGTCAGCGCAAGAGAGAGAGAGAGAGAAGTAAGTTGGGTAGCTTCTCTGCCATCTGCCAATAGCGTCCCTTGTATGAAATCAACTGGGCAAACCAACTGAGGAAGCATGTACCAGAAATTAAAAGACCCATTGTCCGCAGAAATCCGCGAACCAGCAAAAAATCCGCGATATATATTTAAATATGCTTACATATAAAATCCGCGATAGAGTGAAGCCGCGAAAGGTGAAGCGCGATATAGCGAGGGATTACTGTAGTACCAAACTGACAATGCAAACCTTTACACCACCCTACACTCCATTCTTATTTTCTTAAACTGTAAGTTACAATATGAATTTGTGTTCTTACGCTGGTAGACAGTAATATGAATTACATATTTAGGTAGGTACTTTTATTGTCTAAAAAAAAAGCTTTCCTCAAGTTATATACATCTTATTTCCACTTCTGATCAAGCTTAATCCTATCAATTTGCTTTTCCACTAGGCTACATCCTGACTCTAACTCAGTATGTTACAATTTAATGGATGTTGATGGAGAACTTGCACTTTCTTGATAGTTTAAATGATCACTCATATCTTCATTTAATGCAAATATATATGAACATGTGAATCTAGAACTATTTTGCGAGGACCAATTGAACTATTGGCTCCAGGATGCCTTCATATTATCTTTCCAAGCATATTCTTCCAGGCCTTTCTCTTTCAGTTATAGTACCTTGTAAAAAAAAAAAACCAACAACAAAACAGATTTTGACGCAAAACTAATAGCAAAGAGTCTCAAAAAGCTCAAAAAGTATGTCCCTCTCAGTAAGCCCTGTAAAAACTCTGGCTGAGGCTAGAGACAAGGCCACAAAAATCTTAAAAACAATGAAGATATATTCACAAAAAACTGAAAATCTAACAAAATGCTCAAAGGGCAATTCCTAGTAAACAATTACCACTAAAAAACTAGAAAACAAAATTCTTAAAACAGAGCCCCCCCAAAACAACAGTAAATTCAATGAATATTAATAATCAGGAAGGGAACTATTTGGAGTTCGACCCCTCACTTACTGGCTGTTATAATGGGAAATGTTCAATTGATCCACAATAAAGTGGATGAAATTCAAGAGTGTGAACGCTTTCAGACTAATTACAAAGATGCTTGCGTTTTGGCATTTGCAGAGACCTGGCTGAATGGAAACAATTTGGGTGACTACTTGACTACTGATGGATTTGGTGCATTAATTTGTTTGGACAGAGACTCAGCCATTACCGATAAGTCACACGGTGGGGGTGTCTGCCTTTATATAAATAAACAATGGTGTACAATGGTAGTGATTAAAAGAAAACTGCATGAAGGATGTGGAACTTTTCTGTCTCCCTGCGCCCCGTTTCTCTTCCCAGAGAACTTCCACAGATTTTTATCATATTTATTTACCCAAGGGCAGTGGTGATCGAGGCCATTAACACCATCTCCAGCGTTATACAGAGGCTTGAGTCGCTGTCTCCCGACTCTCCAAACTTTGCTTTGGGAGACTTTACTGGTGTACACTGAACAAAAAACTTTGCAGTTTTTGCCAATACCTCACTTGCCCAACTCGTCACAACTGAGTGTTTGATCAATGCTACGGGAACATCAAAGCCACTTATGAATCAAGAGCAAAATCGCCGCTGGGTTCATCAGATCATTACTGTGTACAGCTTATTCCAATCTATAAACTTGTCTTTAAGAGAGAAAAGCCAGAAAGCAAACAAATTAAAAGTCTGGGACGAGGACTCTTTTGAGTATCTGCATGGCTGTTTTGAGTGCACTGACTGTTCAGTGTTAGAAAAATCCGACACTGATGAACTGACAGACACTGTAACCTGTTACATACTGTGAGGACACTACAATTCCCACTAAATCAGCCAAAATATACCCTAACAATAAGCCATGGATTATCAGAAGTCTAAATGAAATGTTAACCCAAATAAATAGGGCTTTTCAATATGGAACATTAAGGGAATAGAATGAATTACAGAAGCAGGTCAAACGTGAAATAAAGCAGGCAAGGCTGAAGTATAAGGACAGGATACAGAACGACCTGCGGAGTAATAACCTGAACTCATTATGGAATGGCATGAAGATGATGACTGGCATTCAAATAAAAAATCAATAATCAAGTTGAACTACCAGGGGTCAAAACAGACTATCAGTTGGTGCAAAACTTGAATAAGTTCTGTTCAAGATTTGAAACACAGGATTTTGCTTCAGAAGTCAGTCAGCAAAAGAGCAGACTAAAGAACGGAGCCAGGAGTCATCCTTTCTTTGACCAGAATGATGTTAGAAAGGTCCTTAAACAATAAATAAATAAATAAATAAAGAGCTCAGGTACAGACAGAGTAAGTGGCTGCCTGCTTCATTACTGTGCAGAGGAGCTCTCTCCAATATTCCACTCCATATTTGAAATATCCTCGGATTTACAGCAAGTGTCCAGCCTTTGGAAACAAGCAATTGTTGTTCCATTGGAAAAAAGTGCACACCCCAAAGTATTAAGTGACTTTTGACTAGTGGCATTAACTTCTAATATCAGGAAATCCTTTGAGAAGTTAATTAAAAGACAACTACTTAACAAAACTGAGGCTCTTCTGGACACTCATCAATTTGCATAGAGAGCAAAGAAGGGTGTGGAGGATACCACAGCAAAACTTTTGAATTTATTATGTGAGGATCAAAAAACCATGCAAGATTGTTGTTTATAGATTTTTTTCATCAGCATTTAACATGATCCAGACCCATATTTTAGTTGAGAAACTGATTGATCAATTCTTTTTGGACCCTAACTTGGTTGGGTGTATTCTGGACTCTTTAACAAACAGAACACAAAGAGTGAATGTCAATGGCTGTTTCTCTGATAGCCTAAGTACTGTTTATTTCCTCTTTTGTTTATCCTGTATACAAATGACTGCAGGAGTTTACAAAAATACAGACATATGCTAAAATTTGCGGACAACTCCATCAATAGTGTGATCACTCTAATTTATGACTTAATATTTCTAAGACAAAAGATATGGTTGTAGATTTTAGGTGCTCACCACCATACACTGTCTCAACTTTATCTAAAGGGGGGAGACAGTGGAGATTGTAGAGCAATAAAAATATCTGATAACAAATTATCTTAACACAATGCAAATCTGTAAAAAAGGGCAGTCACGACTTTTCTTTCTTAGGAAACTCAACTGTTTTAAAGCAGACAAAATCATAATGACACTTTTTTATAAGTCCTTTATTGAATTCATTGTTACATTTCCTTTGATCTGTTGGTTTGATAACCTCAGCAATAAGAATATAAATCATCTTATCATTATAAAAATTTGCATTAAAATTATTGGTTCACAGCAGATGTCTATCACTGAAATTCATTGCAAACAACTCAATTCTATCAGACAGTAGCCATCTATTTTTGTTTAAATTTCCTGTAGATTTAAGTTTCCAAAGGTAAACACCAACAGGTTTAAGAACTCTTTTATTCCTAGAGCTATAAGTATTTTAAATTCTGTTACTTATAGGGAAGGTGCTAAATGTTTAATTCTGCCTTAATATTTGTGTACTGTTGAAAGTAATTATTCTTCTTTGTATTGCTCTTGAGTTTGTGTTTATGTAGTAACATTGGCTGTCAAATGTTGTGTCTTTGTTTATCTATTGGATCTCTGTAACAATATCTTCTGTTTTTGTACTTCCTTGCTGCAAACAAATTTCCCTGTGGAAAGTCTGCCTAACCTAACCTAACCTAACATTCAATGAACAGCGAGGGACTGCATTACCCATCAGCCTTTATAGGTATGGGAGCATCCCTCAACTGTGATGGATAGGTAGCTATGCCCCTTGGGGAACCACAATATTAACAGAAATAAACACATTAAATAATTCCAATTGAAAAATGAACAAAAAGGTCATAAATCATAAGCCAGGGAAGGAACCCTGGCCAAAACATAACACTAATACACATTTATAGAGCGAAGAATTACAACATTACAGTATTACAAAGTGTATTCTCAACAAATTCGTTTTAACCCTATTGGATAAAAGACATTGACTATTGTGATATTAAATAAGAACACACAGAACACCAAATATTGCAGATCACAACTTAGTAATATCAGTTTCAGAACACTTAAAATGAATAGAAATTTTAGTGAACACATGATTTGAAAGTGGAGATTATAATTGAGGGCGGCACGGTGGCGCAGTGGGTATTGTTGCTGCCTTGCAGTTAGGAGACCCAGGTTCACTTCCTGGGTCCTCCCTGCGTGGAGTTTGCATGCTCTCCCTGTGTCTGTGTGGGTTTCCTCCGGGTGCTTTAGTTTCCTCCCGCAGTCCAAAGACATGCAGGTTAGGTGCATTGGCGATTCTAAATTGTCCCTAATGTGTGCTTGGTGTGTGTGTGTGTGTGTGCGCCCTGTGGTGGGCTGGCAACCTGCCTGGGGTTTGTTTCCTGCCTTGTGCCCTGTGTTGGCTGGGATTGGCTCCAGCAGACCCTCGTGACCCTGTAGTTAGGATATAGCGGGTTGGATAATGGATGGCTGGAAATTATAATTGATACTATGATGGACAACTGGTACTATCCCAAAGCTGCCATATCTCAGATTATTTTCAGGCTTTAGGGTACATGTTCTCATAGTCTGTGCAAAAATTACACCCCCCTAGATTTTGTCCACATTTACATTTCAAAGAAACACTACTGAATTGACTGCTAGGTCTAAATTAGTTTTCCCCCTCCTCTACTCTTATGTCAACCTCATTTTCGAGCTGCCAGAGAATTCTCTTCCAACATTCATTCTTTACACAGACAGGACCATCTGTCACCTGACACCTTTGATTACTTACACCAACACTCTCGGTGTGGTCTTCTTTCCGTCTCTCTTTTCATGGTGTTAAGCAAGCCCCTTCTCTGATGTACTGTGAGTCACAGATCAAGTACCTTTTTACAAAATATTCAGGTCTTTGAGAACTCACTAAACACAACATCCTAGGCAAAAACTGAATGTATGGACATTGTGATTCAACAGAAATACCTCTAAAAAAATTGAGAGAATGTTTTGACTCACACCCAATATCATTGGCACCATATGCTTCAGCTCCATTGCAAATAAATAAAAACAAACTAAACATATAATGATAAAATAATATCTAGCCCAGCAAAGCTCACCAATACTATTTGCCCAATTTTTCCAAAATAACATCAAGTCGAATTTTGAAAGTTCATAAAGTATGACTGTCTACCACACTACTTAGCTGTTTATTCCATGTGTGTGGTTCACTGTATGGTGAAAATCTTTCTAAAGCTTGTATGAAATCGACCCTTAACAATTTTCATGTGGTCTTTTTAAAGAACCTCCTTTAAAGTAACTGAGATACTCTGTACTAATTTGTTTCATAATTTTAAAAACTTCAATCATAATAAGCTAAAAAAGTTCAACTGCTTCAGTCTTTCTTCATAGTTTAACTCTACTCTGTACACGTGACAATAATGACCCTGTAACTTATAAGTAAATAACAGAATTCTTACCATTTTGTAATGTTAGCATTAAATGGATTAAGCTGCTCCTTAAGATGTCACTTCAGTTTGGTCACTGGCTTTTAATGAGCTGTGACATTAAATGAAAAGAGGACATGGGCAGATTTATATGATGTGATCTAGTCCTCCTCCAATTAAAATGGGAGTAGTGGGATTGTTTGCATGCAGGCTCATCTGAAGGGCTGAGTGAGGCCGAGGATTGGTATTGCTAGGTGGGAAGGGATGCTTGTGGTTGTAAGACATTTGCAAGACAAATGCTGTGAGATTCTTGTGTGTAGTGGTGGTGGCAGGAAATAATGCTGAGGTGAAGAAGCAGCTACTTTAGTGTCCTGTGCAGTTGTTGCTATCATTACTTTTAGGTGACTCACTAGTCTGCTCATCATTAGGATCGCCACCAGTGTCCTTTGTTACTTCTCTCTTTTACAGCAAACCTTTCAGGGGATGCTTTAAGTGCCACATTTGCATCATGCCTGTTCTGGTTCCTTTTCCACCAACTGTGTTGTAGGATGATATAAGAATACACACAATAATGCTGTACCATTTCCTCCTGTCTGAATTACATCTCTGAATCCACTTCTTCAAGCTATCCAAACTGTAACAAGTAAAGATTTACATTCCTATTTGAATGCTGACTTTCATTTTTCATTTCAAATGTTAGAAGAGGGAGAAGAGGGATAATGAAAATAATACTTTAAAACTTAGAACAAGATCTCTTGGCAAGTGATACTTGATGATTAAGAGGCCAGAATGACTAAGCCTTAGAAAACAATTTAGCTTGGACATGGGGATACACCCTGCTCTTTACAAAGGATACCCAGGGATCTTTTATGACCATAGAGAGTCAGAACCTCAGTTTTACATCATATCCGACGGACGGCGCCATTTTTTCAGTGCAGTGTCCCCGTTACTACACTGGGGTATTGGGATCCATACACGGTAAGTGCCCCCATGTCTAAACCTCTTCCAGCAGCAACCCAGGATTTTCCTAGATGGTCTCCCATCCAAGTACTGGCCAGGCCCTAACATGCTTAGCTTCAGGCAAATTATCTGTTCTGAAGTGCATATGGCATGGTTGCTTAGTAAATCGTGGGTCATTCCTATAATATATTTGATTATCTTGATCACTTTAGTTACATAGTATTCCCCTAGCCAACCACAGTGTAGAACAATACAAAGGCCACTATTCACTGGAAGCACATGCCTGGCAGGTTGTGACACACAGTACAGGACCTGAGTCTCTCTTTAGAAAGGAGAGCCTGTTCTGACCCCTCTTATATGGCATGTCTTTGTCATACATCCAATCAAGTCTACAGTTCAAGATCACTCCTAGGTATTTAATTCAATTTGCAACACCTCCACCTTTTCTCCCATTGTGGTGACTAATCTCAGAACCTCCCTGGCACACCTTGAGTCCACCATAAGCACACTTATATTGGTAATGTTCA
This sequence comes from Erpetoichthys calabaricus, assembly GCF_900747795.2. Lineage (NCBI taxonomy): Eukaryota > Metazoa > Chordata > Cladistia > Polypteriformes > Polypteridae > Erpetoichthys > Erpetoichthys calabaricus. The sequence goes on from NC_041400.2 coordinate 59,120,354, forward strand.
GTTCCAGTTAATGAGTTAATATTAACAGCTTTCTTCTGCACCGCTCAGCAAATCCAAATTTTGCCTTTAAATCTCTGAACATGATAAAATTCATTTATGTGACCTTCCTCAGAGTCAAGAGAATTTTGACACTTCTCTTTCCATTAAAAGTTTATTCTTCAGTCTTCGGTGTATGACCTATATCTTCATTTCTGATGTGTTAAGATTCAGTAGCATTTCCTACCATGGTAGAAGTTCAGTTTGCTTGGTTTATTATGTGAAGACCACAACATCAGCAGCCTACTGATGTAGCTCACAAGCTCTGTATCCTCCGCTTCTCTGTATTTACTATTTTCTGTGCTTCTCATGTCTTAGATCTTTTCACTGTTTTGTTGGCTATGACGCATCTTATCCCTAATGTTTGTGTGCTGATTTCAGATTTTGGTAATTTCAAAGCTGTTGGTGTGCTCTATTTGGATCTATGTATTTAGCTTAAAAGTCAACTTTTGACATTGTTTGCATGGCTATTTTCAGAGGCCAGATTTGTGCTAGAGGCTCAGCTGAAAGTTTAGATTATTGTTATGTGCAGATATCCAAGCATCATGGTCATAATAAATTAGAAAATGCATGCATGGCATAACATTCAGGTTCATAAATGGGCTTAGTTAACTGATTTGAAAGTTGGAGCATTACCTGTATCTATATATATAATTCACTAAGTCCATGGCAAGCAAGACGCATGCAAGACAGCCACGCCCAACAACTCACAGAGCCCCACCCACCAACAATTCACTAAGCAGCCAACCATGGCACACGCACGTCAGAGCCCCGCCCACCAACAATTCGCGCGAGAGCGAAAGCATTTGCCAACAATGTTTTCATTAATCAAGAACGAAAGTCGGAGGTTCGAAGACGATCACATACCGTCGTAGTTCCAACCATAAATGATGCCGAATGGTGATTGACTGTTCACCCATTAATACATCGTCCTCACTGGGCGTCCTTTCCCTCACACCCCGTTCTGCCCTCCACGTGGGACTGCCGTCCAGCCCCGTCCCTTGCTCTGGGAGGTGGGCGCGCGGCGGCGGTCCTCCAGTTTTCAGTCACGGACAATTGTATGTTGCTCTCTCCAGAGTTCCCTTACAGTCGTATCCTCAAACCCACCCCATAAGAAGAAGCATGTTTGTCGTGGATGTGAATCGCTGTATGCAGCGTGTAAAACAGTTTGTTTGTCGCGGATATGAATCGCTATATGCGGCACGTAAAACAGTTTGCAAGGGGTATCCCATGGTCTTACAGTTGGTGGGCGGGTCTCTGTTAGTTGCTCTTGCGAGCGGCACATGACCAGGCAGTGTGTATGCTTCGAGAGCGAGGGTGGACGCGACAGGACCATCTAAGAAGAATCATATTTGTCGTGGATGTGAATCGCTGTATGCAGCATGTAAAACAATTTGTTTGTCGCAGATGTGAATCGCTGTTTGCAGCGTGTAAAACAGTTTGCGAGGGATATCCCATGGTCTTAGTAGTGTCTATGCTTCGATGTGAATCGCTGTATGCAGCATGTAAAACGCTGTATTGTATGTTGCCCTCTCCAGAGTTCCATCTTTTCATTCCTCTTGCTTTTACTTATGTTGTTCAATCCACTTGTAAATATTGCTGTTTTATTTTTCAGTTACATTTCATCTTGGAGACAACCAAGGAGAGAGGAGTGAAGACGTTAATGAACAAAAAGCAAAAGTGAAGTTCTCACGATAAGGTGAAAAAGTTTATCACTAATCTTATATATAAACGTCTATGCGTGGAAGTGTGTGTGTCTGTCTGTCCGGGCCGGTAATGCAAGGCTACAGCATGAAGCTCAAAAAAAGCGACTCTGTTGCCAAAGTGAAACAGTCAAGAAAAGAGAAACTCGCTTAGTCACTAATACACAAGCAAGGCAAGCACATCGGTAAAACAAAACCTCAGAAGAGATAGAAACTCGCTTAGCCTCTGATAGACAACGGAGGCGAGCACATCGGCAAAACAAAACCTCCAAGCCGCTAATGCACAACTGATGCAATTGACTGATTGAAGTGCCAGAAGCCATGGTTTCTAGGAGCCCAGGCTTTTTACAGCACGGACTTACACAGCTAGCTTATTATAATAATACTAACACTGCTAGAAGTTTAATTGCATTGCACATGCAGCAAACAAAGCTATTTCAGACTCTGTTCATGTGCCATGCTTTCCAGGAAACTCTTGTTCAGCAGGTAGATTGTGCAGTCTAGGTTGCCTCTTCAAAGAGCTTGACAATTGTAAATCAACTGCAATCAGGTTAAAAATATAAATTCGGCAAAGGACTTTTAAAGAATTACTTCTGAACTCAAATACACAAAAAGAGTTTTTCTTTGATTAATTTTTTGACCTGCTTCTTCAAGTACACAGTCATCAAAGAGACATTTAACAGAATAAAATGTGTTTCAGCAGGTATGCCAGTTCAATGCATTTCACATTCAGGCACGTAGTCTAACTTGTTTACATTGTTCCAGTTCTTCTAAACATCATGTCTTTAGACTATGAAACATGTAAACTACACACAAGAAGCTAGGAATTGAATCAGTGTCCAACAACTATAAGATAACTATGCTACTGACCCAAAAGTTTAAGAGAAAAAGCAAAAATGTGTGTGCAATCCCCTGAGTAAAGGTTGAACACTAGACCAAGAAATCCCCTGATTTCTGGTAAAATGATCACAAAAGACAAGATAGATAGAGCATGACTTTCATAAGGCAATGGAACATTAGGCTACTAGCTGTAGTAGTCTTTGGTTCAATCGTGGGAAAGCCATTTTTTATACAAAGGCATGTTATTTATAATTATCTGTACAATTTACATCCTATTTCAAAAATAAATCTTCGTTTCATTTAGACTCTTTAATATTCAGTATGATTTTAAATCAATTCATAGCAATATGGCTAGATGTAATCCTTGCAATGATCATACATATAGTACATTAGAAATTTAGGTAAGTATCCGGACAGCATGTGGTAAGGACAAAGATAACACATGTGGAGAAATGACTGGAGAAAGGAGAAAATGTCATTAGTCTGGGTTTGACTGTAGAGAATGGAAGGACATTGTACAGAAAACAATGAAAAGGGCATACTCCACAAAACTAAGTACAGACTTGTTGAGAATAAAACAACAAATTTCTTAATAGCACGAAGGTCATCGTCAGGAGATCATAGTTATCAACTTTGTTATAAGAGTCACGGTATGAGCCAGTTGAAAGAGATATAATAGATTCTGTATTAACAAAAGCTTGAATAGTATAGCTGTCCACATTGGTGGTAACTGATCTTTTCCCACCATGGACAACTTTATAGTAAGCATCTGCTAGACCGCTGCCATTATTTTCTGCTTGTCAGCATAACTTTTCTTCTTACCCTTACTCTCTTAATGTATTCTCAATAACATCAGTGCATTTTCCAAAAATCCAAATTATGCTGTGCTCTTTGTTGCTGGCCATTTCTGTCAATTTTATCCCTTGAAGTTCTCATATTTTTTCATACGTTTTAGGATTGCTCCCCAGTCTCTGTTTTTTTTATTCTGTGAGCATATCTTCTCTTCTCTTTCCATTAACATTCACTTTCAAGCTCAGGTAAGTATTCATTTGGACCTCTCTGATCTTCTCTTCATTTATATCAGCAGAGGCTTTTTTTATTTGTCAGTGATTGCTGCTAAACTAGTCCTAGTGTCTTGCTTGAAATCCTTGGTTCTCTCTCTTTAAATTTGTGGACATCCTTTTTCTTTAACCCAACCAAACTTTAACTTTCTGTATGGTAGATCAGTGGTTCATCTGGTTCCAATACAGAGAATGTCAGGCTGGCCAATGGTCTGTATTGTCTTTCTAGTCTTGATTCTTAATTTGTCTGTCTTGGACTACTCTTGGATGCCCTGTGTTTGCCATGAATCTCTTTTGAGTTTGCACATAGTTTGCTATGATTTAAATTGCTTTTGTCTGTTCTTGCCTATTTCTGTTTTGTTTGTGTTCTAATTGGGAGTTTTGAACTACAGTATGTAGAATCTAATTCTACCATTCATTTTCACTTTAATTTAGTTTTAAACTAACTAATGATTTTTGATCTCTTGTTTTTGTTTCCTGTGACACAATTTCCTTTTTTTTAGGGGAGCTACCATTTTGTGGACCATTTGTTTATGGGTGCCCATCATGACCAGATGTGAGTAACGCATAGGTCAGCACTAGGCACTTCCTGTTTATCTAAGATTGCAGATACTTACTTAAACCTTTTTGAGTGCTTTGGTTTAGTGTTTTCGCTCTAAGGTTTTCATGTTTTTAATCTTCCAGTTTTGACTCTTTTCTTTTTTTTAGCGATGTTTACATCTGCTGGTCCCATATTCAGTTGACCAAGGGGCCTATCATGTGCCCATTATTTGGAACAATACACATTAAGGACTTTGACCCTCTAGGAAGCTCCTTTGCTGAACAGTTTGGATGGGATGAGTGGAATGAAGTTAAACATGGGGGGTGTTTTGTCATGGAGTGGTTGGGAAACACTATTATCCAATAAAGTTCAGGCATTTGCACTCTGGTAACTTGTTCAAAGAGTTAAGGAGCTGCTTCCGAGCACCTCTGTAGCATAGGTGTAGCAGGTTGGCCACTGTCATTTTCCACAGTGCAAATGTCTGGATTGTGGTGTGTCCCCAACCAGTTGATGATAAACAAACGTTGTCACAAACAAAATTTGCACTGCAGGAGAATATAATGTAGAGGTACAGAGCTGTGTGAAGGGTTAGGGCTGCCTGAGAGCTCAGCTGACAGCACCACTCTTAGAGGCTATTGCATGCACACAGAAGTGTACTCAAAGTGTTAAGAAGCTGCTTCTGATCACCGCTCTAACCTATGGTGTTGCAAGTTTGTGACTGACCACTGGCGGTTACCACAGTGCAAATATCCGGACTAGAACAGATCATGGTGTGTCCCGCCCACTCCATGACTGAATAGGGTATTTGCTTATTTTTATTCCCACATTATTTTCATACTTGTAATACCTGATTTAAATTGACTTTCATGATTGATGACTGTTGTTTAACTTCAAAAAAATTTGATCACAATGAGTAGTCTTTTGGGTTGAAGAAATGTTCCTTTAACTCAATAGGGACCTCATTTGCTGTACCTGGAGAATTTTACAAATTCAATTAGTTTTTCTGTGATAAAATAAACAACTTAAATAATTTCACAAAACCTAATCTGACATCTTCTCAAATTCCAATCTGTCTTCCTTTGACAAATTTTTTCCTGTGGGATCAAATCATACCTGTTTCCCATTACTTCATGTGCCACACCGAGAGGCAGCACATCCCTGTAGCTCCTAGCAATGCTACTTAAATAGTTAGTAAAATGGTTTATATGAAGAATCACCTAGATTCTAGTAAAGTTAGTAAAATGGTTTACACAAGGGAGTACCTTTATCATTGCGATGGCCAATACACAAAGTTAAACATCTTAGTCCTCCAGAGCTGAAGAAGCCATACAATGGCTGCTGAGCTGGTGCTAAACTAATGGCTAGGAGATGGAGATACAAGCCTTTTCTTCCATCGATTCTCATAGTGAATGTCAACTCTTTGCTTATGAAGTGCAATGAACTGGTGGCACTTGTGAAGAACCAAGGGTTTTTTGTGAATGCAACTATTCAATCACTCAGGAAGTGGACACCTGAGGGTAGAGAGTCTCTGAGGGGTTGCTTTGAGTGTACGGACTGGAATATACTGCTGAAGTCACAAGAGAATGGTACAGACACTGACATTCACAAGATGGCTGTCTGCACATCGCACTACATTTATTTCTGCAGGGATATTGTTGTACTGGTAACAACTGTTCACTGCTTTCCCAACAATAAACCTTGGATTACCAGTAACATCAAGAAACTCCTCAACCAAAAACAGCAGGCTTTCAAGGATGGTGATAGAGAGAAGCTTAAGCTGGTACAGCATGGCCTGAAGAGGAGCTTAAAGCAGGCAAAAATGAACTATAGACGAAAACTGGAGATGAGGTAATAACATCAAAGAGGTGTGGAAGGGAATGAAGACCATTACTAGATATAAAGAGAAGAGGAGCCAGGCAACAGCAGGTGATGAGAACAAGGCCAATGAGTTTAATGAGTTTACCTGTTTGTTTTACAACAGGTATGAAATAGCATCCAACCCTGGCTCAGTGTTTATCGAATTGATCACCTCTTCTCTCTCCCACCATTGCAAAAGGTAGACTTTGCTCCTCCATATTGCTGCACCCCTGACACCATTGCTGCAACATCTGCTACTCTGGTTCCCATTTACCTGCTCTTCAAAGCAGTGGAGGTGAAGGTGAAGCTGAGGAGGCTACACCCTGAAAAGTCAGCTGGTCTGGATGGCGTGTGTCCCAGACTGCTTAAGGTATGTCTAGATCAACTTTCTGGGCCTCTACAGATATTGTTCAATCTGAGTCTTCAAAGTGGGAGGGATCCAGATCTGTGGAAAACATTATGTCTTGTGCTGGTTCCCAAAGTTGGGAACTTTGACTGAGATAAATTAATACAGGCTGGTCGCCCTCACATCACACTTAATGAAGACACTGGAGTGGCTGCTTCTGCATCACCTCAGACCACAAGTTTAGCATGCATTAGATCCCACAGGTTGCCTACCTAGAGCACATTGGTATTGAGGATTTAATCCTCTACATGCTACAGCAATCCCACTCCTTTTTAGATGAACTGGGGGGTTTTGCAAGGATTATGCTTTTTTGATTTTTCAAGTAAAATGGACACCATCCAACTCTCCATTCTTAAAGCTAAACTGGAGAGGATGGGGTGGATTCCACCTTCACCTTCTGGATTCATAATTACCTGAGTGGACGAATACAGTTTCTCAAACTGGAGGACTGTATTTCTGGGATGGTAGTGAGCAACGTTGGAGCCCCCCAAGGGGCTGTTCTGGCCCCATTCCTGTTCACAAGTTATACAGCACACTTTAAATTTAAGTCAGACTTTTGCCACATTCTGATGATACAACTATTGTGTAAGGAATGGGCAGGAAGGGGAATATAGAGATCTGATCGGAGCTTTCAGTGACTGGAGCAGTAAGAACTGCCTGATTCTGAACACAACAAAGACCAAAGAGATGATTGTGGATTTCTGCATGTCTAAGCTCCCCCTTCAGCCTGTCAACATCTGAGGGGAGGACATTGAGGTAGTGCAGACTTATAAATATCTAGGTGTCCACCTTGATGACAGACTGGGCTGGTGTGTGAACACTGATGTCCTCTAGGGGAAGGGGCAAAGCAGGCACTTTTTCCTCAGATGATTTAGATCATTCAATGTATGTAGCAAAATGCTGTCTTCATTCCATTTTACAGTTGTTGCCAGTGTTCTCTTTCTTGGTACTGTTTGATGGGGAGGAAGTATGACAGATAAGAACACTAAGAGGCTGAACAAGCTGGTGGAGAAGACTAGCTTAGTGTTGGGCAGAATTGTGCACTCACTGGGATTTATGGTGGAAGGGTGTATGGGGAAGAAAGTTCAGGCCATCCTTGACAATAACAGTCACCCTTTCCACAATATTTTGGTGGGTCAGAGAAGTAAATGTACCAATTGGCTTCTCTCACTGCGCTGTAGAACAGAATGCTTTCGAAAATCATTTGTTCCTACTGCCATGAGATTTTATAATGCTGTTGCCAATACAAGTGATTCATGACCTGGTAACCACTCTACCTTCCAAAACTGTAACAAATGACCCATTTGCGCCTTTTTAATCATTTATTTATTTATGTTCTCATTGCTTTTATAATTACTATTAACAGTTTTTACTGTTTGAGGGACTGGATGCCAGAATTTCCCTGAGGGGATGAATAAAGTATTTATCTGTCTATCTATCTAGTACAAGATGTCACTACAATAATGCTAGCATTCATAAATGCTATCTCTGTGCCAGATGATCTGAAAATAATGTCTAACCAACTTTCAGAATCTGCCCAATAGATCAAGTTCTATTTATAATTTCTTTCCAAAGCCCCTAAAGTTTGCACCAGTTAAGGACAGTTATTGCCCCTGACACTGGGTTCTGAAATGAAGAGTATAGTAAAGCCATTATCATATGGCTAGATTAGAGTCCAGAATAGTAGCATGAGTGGGTACATTTGTTTGCCATTCTATATGACAAAAAGAAAACCTTTTGTACTTACCTCAATGAAAGGAGAAGGTATGGTGCAGCTGGGAAGCCAGTGAAGGACGCTGGATAGCTGCATGAGTGCAGCACGAGATGCCAGCATAAGAGGCGGGAAAACTGCATGGGTGGAGGTGTTAAATAAGTATATGTGAGAGCAAGAGGACTGGCCAAGGTGGTACTCCATCATCTCTGGGAGAAAAGTGACAAGTGAGGACACCTTGAGAACTTGAAAAGTATTCTATAAACAACATATTTTATTATTGTCCATGATTTTTTTTCTTATTTTACTGTATTTTAAAGAATAACAAGTTGGCATGAAAGCTAGTTTTAGGGGACATAGCGACAAAGCAGTTGGCACTACTTGTTCACAGTTCTGGGAACATGGATTTGAATCCTTTCCCATTCACTCTGCAATTTCTCAAAGTGTGTTTTAGCTTTTGTTTTAGGTACTGTTCGTTTCTTCCTTATCCCATGAAAGTGCGTGTTAAGTTAACTGGCTATTTTAAGTCTGCCACCATACAGTTCCTTGATTATCACTTATTAAAAAACTGCAGCATTTATGAAATTGAACAATTGCTGCCTAGAAGTATTAAGATGTGCATGTGGTGGAGAACAGGACATTAGAGACATTTGAAACTTAACTTGATTTAATTTTGGAGAAATTAACTGAATAGGATTGATAAGCTTTGTTGGACTGAATGGTCAGTTCTCATCAAATTTTTATTATATTGTTCTAATGCCAGTCTTGCCAATTAAAGGCTAAATAAAGAGCCTGTGGTGTTTACTACTGTGCCCTCTTAACATAACAAAACTCTGGGAATGACTTCTGACAGAGATGAACAAGAAGCAATGAATACATGTTGAAATTTGGTAATTTAGTATAACTATGGAATTTAGTGTACATTCAATCAAACACACTGTATAGAATTTTGTCTTTATATTTGTTGTTCAATTTGACTGTCTACCAGAAGTGGAAAAATGTGTGGGTGGATCTGAAAATAAGTGAAGAGTTTAAAATGCAATAAACACTTGCTGTGAACACTTTATTCAGCTGCTATGAGGGTCTAATGAAGACGTTATTGAGATAGTTAAAAGGTAAACTGTTAAAAAGGTAAAAAAAAAAAAAAAAAAAACCCCTGGGATTTAAAGATAGTTACGAAAGTGAGTTATACAAATGTGATCCTTCAGTATATACTTTGACTTACATTTTGCTTAAAGATAATGATACCCACCCCCTCTTTTTAACTTTAATGTGCACAGCTTGATGGATCATTATTTCCAAAACCACAGTATGAAAAATAAAATAAGAGAATAACCAAAATATAAATTTAAACCAAAATAAACATTTATATTCATTTTGAAAAATGCCTTGTAATGGGCAGGCACATTATAAAAAGTATCAAAGAAATGCATTTTTAGGTATCAAACATACATAAAATGGGTGGCACGGTGGCACAGTGGTATCGCTGCTGCCTCGCAGTTAGGAGACCTGGGTTCGCTTCCCGGGTCCTCCCTGTGTGGAGTTTGCATGTTCTCCCCTTATCTGCGTGAGTTTCCCACAGTCCAAAGACATGCAGGTTAGGTGCATTGGCAATCTTAAATTGTCCCTGGTGTGTGCGTGTGTCCTGTGGTGGGCTGGCACTCTGCCCAGGGATTTGTTCCTGCCTTACACCCTGTGTTGGCTGGGATTGGCTCCAGCAGAACCCTGTGACCCTGTGTTAGGGTCTGAACTTTCTGTTACGATATAGCGGGTTGGAAGATGACTGACTGACATACATAAAAGATAAGACGGTTAAAGGCAGGAAAGTGATGTAGGGTTTCTACTGCCTCTTCACATTTCAGGGAGCTGGTTTCCTTCCAGGTCTAGTCACTGTCAGCATGGAATTGACTTATTTGTAAATGTGCTCTTTAGTCAGGTACCATTCCTCACAAAGCATATTCTCATTAGGGTCTTTGAATACAAACTAGGGTAAACACATTGCATAATGTGCAGAGATTAACTGTCTTAGCCAGTTAAGTCAAAAGGGGAACTGTTTTGAGTATTTTTCCTGCTTTGGCTGTTGGCTAGACTTCTGTCTCTAGCCAAACCTTTTGTCTGAAAATTGTTCTCTGCCCTTCCTATCAGTTTCTTTTGCCATGCAACATTACTCAAGTTGAAGCCATCTGATGGTAATAATCAAGAGAAATATAAGACGGAGTTAGGCAAAGTGTTCTAGCGACTAATCTGGGTTCTCATGACTATGGTGTCACCTCTTCACAGTGGAATCATTCCATTTTAGATCCTCTGCATATTCTCCATTTTTCTTTATGGGAGGTTGCAGGGTAATTTCCAGCTATATCCCAAAGAGACACAGGTTAGATATATCACCAATTTTTAAATTAAGTTTAGTAACTACAGTGAAATTTTCACACCTCTTCACTTTCTGAACACATTATTGTATTATAGATTTAATTTTAAATGGATTTTTTGCCATTTTGCCCAATTTGCAAACAATTCTGAAAACATGTTTACATTACAACAATCTAGACAAGAGCAGCCCTACACAGCTTGCTGTTCCTATCCACTTAATTCTTCTAAAATAACATTAAGTCTAGTTTTGAAAGTCTCTAAAGTCCTACTGTCTACTGCTCTACTTGGTAGCTTATTCCATGTGTTTATGTTATTCTGTGTAAAGAAAAACTTTGTAAAGTTTGTGCAAAATTTAAGCTTAACATGTTTCCGACTGTGTCCTTGTGTTCTTAATGAACTAATTTTAAAATAACAGTCTTGATCCACTGAACTAATTCCCCTCATAATTTTTACACTTTATAGTGTAAATCATAGTGTAATCTCCTGTTAATCTCCTTTTCTTTAAACTGTAAAGGCTCAGCTCTTTTAATCTTTCCTCATGATTCATCCCCTGTAGGTCTGGAATCAGTCTAGTCACTCTTCTCTGGACCTTTTGTAGCTCTGCTATGTCCATTTTGTAACCTGGAGACCAAAACTGTACACAGTACTCCAGATGAGGCATCCCCAGTGCGTTATAAGGCCTGAGCATAACCTCCTTGGACTTGTATTTCACACATCGTGTTATATAACCTAACATTTTGTTAGCCTTCTTAATAGCTTCTGAACACTGTCTGGCAGTTGATTGTGTTGAGTCCACTAATACTCCTAAACCCTTCTCATAAAGTGTACTTTCAATTTTCAGACCTCCCATTGTGTATTGAAACCTAACATTTTTACTTCCTACATGTAATACTTTACATCTGCTCACATTAAATTTCATCTGCCACAAATCTGTCCAAGCCTGTATGATGTCCAAGTCCTTCTGAAATGATTCAGCAGATCTAGATTATTTGCTAATCCACCTAGCTTGGTATCACCTGCAAACTTAACCAACTTGTTATTTATATTCATATCCAAATTATTTATATGTATTAAAAATAGCAGCAGCCCTAGCACTGACTCGTCTGGAACACCACTCTTAACATCAGTCAGTTCTGATAGGGTTTCTCACACCATAACAGTCTGCTTCCTGTGTGTGAGCCCATTTTGCACCTATCTACAAACAACACTCTGAAATCCCACTTCTTATAGTTTGATGCCCAGCCTCTCATGTGGCACTTTTTGAAATGCTTTCGGAATGTCAAGATAAATAATATATACTCCACTTTGATCATATCCTTTTGTTGCTTCCTCATAGAATTCCACCATGTTGGTAAAACATGACATCCCTCTTCTGAACCCATTCTGACAATTCAGTTGGACTCCCATTCTTGCCATGTGTGAATCAATCTAATCCTTAATAATTCCCTCCATTAATTTCCTTGCGATGCATGTTAAGCGTACTGGTCTATAGTTGCTTGGATCTGCCCAGTCACCCTTTTTATATAACAGGAAAATATTTACCATTTTCCAGTCCTTTGGAATTTCCAGAGTGCACATTGACTTCCTAAAAACATGCGTCAATGGGTTATATATGTACTCGCTAATCTCCTTAAGAGAGAGAGAGAGAGAGTGAGGTTGGGAGCATGCACTGATACAGCGTGTTGCCACACCCACCACACGACAAACCACCTCAGGATCCTAAATTAGGACCTGAGCGCAGCGGGTGACACGTCAGCACCACACCGGTTTGAATGGAATGGAATAGAGTGAGTTTTTTTTACAGTGGATGGAGTGCCAATCTTCTTAAGATCTTGAGGTTAAATATTATCTAGTCCTGGTAATTTGTTTGATCTCTGCCTATTTAATCTAAGCAGTACCTCTCCCTCTACAATTTCTTAATCACTCAGTATCTCCTTAGTATTCTCTTTAACCCCTGGGAGATCATTTATTTCTTCACATGTGAAGACCTCAAAAAAAATAAGAGTTCAGAATATTCATTGTTTCACTGTCTGTATTTTTTAATTCCCCTATACTATTCCTGATGCACTTCACCTCCTCCTTGACTGTTTTTTTCACTACTGAAATACTGAAAGAATCTCTTTGTGTCATCTTTCGCCTTATCTGCTATATTCCTCTCTAACTGCCTTTTAGCCTTCTAATATCCTTCTTAATGGTTGCCCTCATATTCTTATACGTCCTACAATTCACATTAGAGTTATTAGTTTTATAAGCCTTATACAGTTGTTTTTTCCTTTGCAGCTTCTTTTCAACTCTTTATTAACCTACTACATTTTTTTTTTTATTTCCTACTAATTCCAATTTTTGGTATGTACCTGTCCTGCATTATATGCAAAACGTTTTTAAACCTGTTCCACTGCTCCTTGAACTTCTCCACACTTAAAAGCTTATCCCTTTCAATCCTCCTTAGACATTGCCACATCTGCTCAAAATTTGCCCTACCAAAGTGAAACTTAACAGTTTTAGTCATTACATCCACACTCTTCCGAAACTCTTCAAACTGTATTATATTATGGTCACTTGATCCTAGTGGTTCAATCACATCCACACCCTCAATTCTACCCTGATTATTACAAAATACTAAATCTAGACAGGGTTAACCCCATGTTGGTGCTTTAATATACTGTGTTAAAAAACAGTCATTGATTACTTCTAAAAACACCTGCTCTTGTTCTCCGCCATTTTCAAGGTTATCCCAGTTAATATTTGGGCAGTTAAAGTCCTCTATGACTGTAGTACCCCCCAATAAATGTGCTTTTTTACTATTACCAAAAAGATGTGTATTGAAATTATTGCCTACCTTGGGCAGTCTTTAACACACTCCTAAAATAAGGTCTCTTTTCCTAATGCTTTTCAGACGAAGCCACATGTCCTTACTAATATGGGGTTCATCGTCTAAATGAAGAAGACTTGCGTTTAAATTCTGTTTGACATAAACAGGAACCCAGCCTCCTTTTCTGTTCCGTCTATCTTTCCTGAAAAAGGTGTATGTCTCTGTGTTATACTCATCCTCCTCTTTGTTATTTATCCAGGTTTCTGTTATTGCTATAATAGCATAATTATGCCCTGCTACATACAACTCCAACTCACTTGTTTTATTTTTGGTACTTGTAGCATTAAAACAAGCTATTTTTAATATGTTACCCATTTTACTTTGCATTTGCCAACATTGGGTTAGAATTTACATTATTATGCATTTTTAAATTTACACCATTGTTTGTTCCTTCATGTACAGTTCTAAACCTGGCCTGTCCAAAACTCACTGCCTCCCACCCCACCATATCCTAGTTTAAGCAATCTTTGACTAACCTACTCATACACCTCCCCAACACATTGTTGCCCCTCCAGTTCAGATGTAACCTATCTCAGCAGAACAGGTCCCATCTGTTCCAAAAGGAGTCCCAATGCCCTATAAACCTATACCCTTCTACCCTACACCAAAATTTGAGCCATAAGTTAAGCCTTGTAATCTCTTCAGTCTTACCTGGACTGGCGCATGGTAGAGGTAGAACTTTGGAGATGACTACCTTGTCAGTTTTGCTCCTCAGCCTGATACATAACTCTTGACATTTGAATCACAGAACTGACAGACTACTCTTATGTATGTCATTTGATCCAAAATGGACAAAGACCACTGGATTCACCCACACTCAGGCCAAGAGCCTACCAACCCTTCCAGGGAGGTCTCCCATCTGTTCACCTGGAAAGCAACACACCATGTAAGGCTCTCTGTCTCTGGAGCAAACCAGCACTTCAGTCTCCCTAATGATTGAGTCCCCAACTATTAATACCTCTCTCTTTCTGAGAATTAGTTTGAAGTGACCTCCTCATGCCTGCCTACCCCCTCATAATCTTCAGAGATACCATCCAATTCTGGGGTTGATGCCCCCAGATGGTGTTACCTTGTGCCTTGTGAATTTGATCCACCTATCTCTACCTGTCTGGTCCAGAATCTCCTCCTAAAGGGCACCTGAGCTAGGTCTGCCAATTCTCTTCTACAATGCAGGCCAGCCAGCTCCTCCTTCAGTTCAGCAACCTTGAGCTCAATGTGCCGGATCAGTGGAAATCTCCTGCAGATGTAGTTTCTTAGAAGACTGGCTCTACAAGGCATCCTCTAAAAAGAACACCATCCAGCAAGACTTGCATTGCACTAGCCTCATTATTACATTTTGACTTTGTATTACTAAAACTGCTTGTTTTAAAGTTTTAAATTATTATTAAAATGAAATTATTTAACTTAAATGGTTAAATTAAAAATATATTAAGACAAAAAAAATTAGATTAAAAAGCTTTTAGTTATTTTACACCTTCTGACCCCTTAAGTTCCTGTAATTTCTCCCTCTCAACTGCCTGCTTTTTGTCCTTCTATGAGGTCAACTTTACTTTTCTTTGTCTGTTCTCCTAACTCCTCTTATCCCTTATTTAAATGCTCTGCACTTGCATTGTTTTTATTCTTTTGAATTAATAAACCTTTACACTGTTTTTCTCTTAACTGCTCTACTTTCCTGACCACTAAGAACTGTTCGATCTAGA
>NC_041400.2:59140450-59340450 GCF_900747795.2 Erpetoichthys calabaricus
TTTCAGTTGCGAGAAGCAGATCATAGAATGGTTGAAACTGTTGCCCCTAACGTTGCGCTACGGCGTGTGGTTCGTTTATACCTCGTGTCTTCTCATTAAACTTTTATCTCGCGAATATGTTATTGCAATCCGCAGCGGGAGCGTTTCTATAAACTTAATTTAAACTTACGTTTTACACCGTGCTTTGTTTCCCTTATGAACATGCTTGTATGCTTCACTCGCTGGCTTCTTATTGTTTCGCTCCCTTCTCAATTGTTTAATGAATTTTTTGTTCTTCGCTGTTTGTGGCTCTTCCTTAATTTCTCCGTACTGAGTTCTTTTATCTCGCGAATATGTTATTGCAATCCGCAACGGGAGCGTTTCAATAAACTTAATTTAAACTTACGTTTTACACCGTGCTTTGTTTCCCTTATGAAGATGCTTGTATGCTTCACTCGCTCCCTTCTCAATTGTTTAATTAATTTTTTGTTCTTCGCTGTTTGCGGCTCTTCCTTCATTTCTCCTTACTCAGTTCACAGTCTTTTCACGTGATTACGTGGGAGGCGTGATGACGTGACACTCAACTCCGCCTCCCACGGCCATCAAGCTGCCGTCCATTACAGTATATTGTCAAAAATGAGGTTCCAGTTATGACAATTACGCGTTGAATTTCAAAATGAAACCTGCCTAACTTTTCTAAGTAAGCTGTAAGGGATCAGCCTGCCAAATTTTAGCCTTCCACCTACACGGGAAGTTGGACAATTAGTGATGAGTGAGTCAGTCAGTCAGTGAGTCAGTGAGGGCTTTGCCTTTTATTAATTAGTATAGATGTGCCTCTCGTGTCAAGACTGTGCCGGGTCGGGCGCAATCTAGCGCCTTTCTTACACTACACTTTAGTTGTATCTCTGTTAGTCTATATGGGCATCATTATCATTTTCCTCAGGGTTGTGCATTTCCATAATAATCTGTATTAGTCTCTGCTGTGTTTTCCAGTTCTTCTATGCTGGCAATCTGCGTACCACCACCTGATCACAGTACCATGCTTTCCCCTGTGTTTATGGATTGATTTGCAGGTGTCCCAGATGTCCACATGACCATCATCATCAAATTCTTGTGAAGCCTGAAAACCACAAGGACTGATTTAGAACATCTGTGTTATATAGAATGTCCACTGGGAGCTGGGCAGTGTTATTTTTTTCTGCCCTCCTGGCCATCTGATCAAACTTTTTTCTTTGTTACATAATGTATAATATTATTGCCTAATCTTTTTTGTTTATGTTTTATATTAATTTCCTCTTTATTTCGTTTTGTGAAGCACTTTGAGCTACATTGTTTGTATGAAAATATGCTATATAAATAAATGTTGCTGTTGTTGTTGAAGTGCTTTAGAAATTTAAAGAGTTTGAAGCAGTGGTCACAAACCAAACTGGTAGCAAAATCAAGACCTTGAGAACAAATGGTGGAAGGGAATACACCTCAGACCAATTTGAGCACTATCTGAAGAAGAAAGGTATTGGTCATGAGAAGAATGGTTGGGCAGAACGTATGAAATACACACTAGTGGAAGCAGCCCGAACTATGCTTGCACATTCTGGTCTCAGCAAGATGTCCTGGGCAGATGTAATCAACATGGCAGCATTTGTTGTAAAACCGTGTTGCAACAATTGCAATAAAACCAGAACAAACACAATATGAGCGATGGTATGGCAAAAGGCCAGATGTTTCTTTCTTAAGAGTGTTTGGCTGTACAGCATACAGACAACTACTAGATGCTGAGAGAAAGAAGCTTGAAAAAATGGCAGTGAAGCTGAGGTTTGCCCGCTATATTGATAGGCAAACATGTTTCAGGTTATTGAATGAAAAAAGCCCAGAAAGTTGTCATTCGATATGATATGAAATTCAACAAGACTGACTTCAATCAACTGAAAAAAACAGCTGGAGATGAAGATAATGCCATACAATTAAAACACATGAATCTTGATAACTCAGAGGAAGAAGTGAAACAGCTAGAGCAAAGACAACCATCCAGGAAAATTCGACCACAGCGAGTGCTAAGACCTCCAATACGCTTTGGCTATAGTCCATACGCTGATGTAGTGAGAATGATCGAAACACTTTGCTTTGCATGCTGCAAAAAATGATGATCTGGTTTCAATTGAAGAAGCACCCAGCAGTGAGTACAGCGAGGAATGGAAAGAAGCTGCAGATTCTGAGTATGGGTCACTGATAGAAAATGATACCTGGGAGCTAGTGAAAATGCCAGAGGGATGAATAGTAATGAATTGCAAGTGGGTGTTCAAAGTCAAACATAACCATGAAGGAAGAATAGAATGCTTCAAAGGGCACATTTGTCAAAAGGCTGCTCTCAAAAATATGGAATTTATTATGATGAAACTTTCTCACAAGTGTTTTAGATTCTTGTCAATCAAATTTCTTCTAGCACAAGCTGTTCAGAAGGATATGGTAGTCCATAAAATGGATGTAGTGTCTGCATTCCTGAATGGTGAGATGACTGAAGAAATGTACATGCAACATCCACTGGGATGTTTAACAGGGTCAAGAAGACTTGGGGCCTTCATGTATAACAGCGTGCGTAGAATTCACACTAAAACATGGCGTATGGACAAAACTGAAAATGTGTGTATGCACAAAATAATCCAGGTGCACGCACTTCCCCTTTATAAATCCCAATGAAAGTAAAATTTAATGTGTGTGCACACGCCTACAGCACCACCTTGACTCCTTCCAGAATTTCACATATTTGAATATGCAAATCAATATAAATAGCCCCTTCTGTTCAGTGTTTTTTTAAAAGACAATGGCAAAAGCACATAGAAAAAATAAGAATTTCAGCGAATGCAAAGTGAAGGCAAGGAAAAATGTACTATTTGTTGACTTAAGCAGTGGTATAAGCAACAAACAGTAGTTGGTAGAGCAATACAGCATGGCGGAGACAGTCAAAAGTTCAAGTTCAGAAAGTCGCACAGTGCACAGAGGTCAGATATGAAAGTGGATGTGAAAAGTGAGTCGGAGCCCACCAAAGCTGAACCCATGCCAAGGAGTCACAAAATGCAATAGTGGATGCTGTAACAGATGCGACCAATGAACTAAGGAATATAAGGGCTGTACTATGTGATACTGACCACAAATTAAATGAATCAGTTAAAAAATAAATGCTGCACCTGATTACTTGTTTTTACATTCTGCTAATTACATTCAAACAAAGCGCTCTGCGATTTGGCTGATCATTTGGTGGGTCAGGGTCAGATTCATCATACTGCATCTTTTCAAGCATGGGCAAGCCACGATTGTCTACCACATTATGCAGCACACTACATGCTTACACAATGTGACAAACTTTCTGTGCAGTATAGACTAGCACATTAATAGAGTGAAAATGCTTTCCATTTACATAAGCATATTTATTCTCTGAAGGCGCATTTATAATGTAACATCAGCATCAAGTGCCACAACAGACTGATTCTTTGCTCTTTACATGGCTTTTTGAGGTGACTCGCTATCCACCAATTGATGGGATTCAGAGAGAGTGATGTAGACTCATGTGTCCATTCGAAAAAGAAAAAAGTTTATCGATTGTGGCTATCTGTGTGGATGATTTGATGATGATCACAGAGACATTGGACAAGATGAATCTTCTTCTTCTTTTGGCTGCTCCCATTAGGGGTTGCCACAGCGGATAATCTTCTTCCATATCTTTCTGTCCTCTGCATCTTGTTCTGTTACACCCATCACCTGCATGTCCTCTCTCACCACATCCATAAACCTTCTCTTAGGCCGTCCTCTTTTCCTCTTCCCTGGCAGCTCTATCCTTAGCATCCTTCTCCCAATACACTCAGAATCTTTCCTCTGCACATGTCCAAACCAACGCAACCTCGCCTCTCTAACTTTGTCTCCCAATTGTCCAACTTGAGCTGACCCTCTAATGTACTCATTTGTAATTCTATCCATCCTTGTCACACCCAGTGCAAATCTTAGCATCCTTAACTCTGCTACCTCCAGCTCTGTCTCCTGTTTTCTGGTCAGTGCCACCGTCTCCAACCCATATAACATAGCTGGTTTCACTACCATCCTGTAGATCTTCCCTTTCACTCTTGCTGATACCCCATCTGTCACAAATTACTCCTGACACTCTTCTCCACCCATTCCACCCTGCCTGCACTGTCTTTTTCACCTCTCTTCCACAATCCCCATTACTCAGTACTGTTGATCCCAAGTATTTAAACTCATCCACCTTCGCCAACTCTACTCCTTGCATCCTCACCATTCCATTGACCTCCCTCTCATTTACACACATGTACTCTGTCTTGTTCCTACTGACCTTCATTCCTCTCCTCTCTAGAGCATATCTCCACCTCTCCAGGGTCTCCTTAACCTGCTCCCTACTATTGCTATAGATCACAATGTCATGAGCAAACATCATAGTCCACGGGGACTCCAAAACCCAGCCGCAGGGGATGCACAAACCAATGTGTTTCTTTGTGCCGGTCCCAAGCCCGGATAAATGGGGAAGGTTACATCAGGAAGGGCCTCAGGTATAAAATTTTGCCAAATCAATATGCAGACAACAATACAAATTTCCTTATTGGACAAGATGAATCAGAACAAAGAAAATCTGTCCAAACAGTTCAAGATGAAAGACATGGAAAGTCTGCATTATCTCCTTGAAGTCAACTTTGAAGTTGATGCTGCGAAGGGACAACTATAATTGAATCAAAAGCACTACATTACAAAGCTGCTGAAGAAATATGGGTTGAATGATGCAAAAACTATTTCTACTCCAATGGAATTGAACATCAAACCAGTGAATAAAGATTGATATAGTCATGCTGTAGAACTAGTTCGCTATTATTACATGGTAGGGAGTCTTCTTTATGCAGCGATTATAACATATCCTGATATTGCTCACGCAGTGGGAGTAGTCTCCAAGTTCAAATCAAATCCTGCTGAAGCTCACCTAACAGCAATAAAGTAAATCTTTTTTTGAAAATAATAATTGTCAGGTACAAAATTAAAAATACAGTCAGCTAAGTTTTTGGTTTCTGTGTACCAGGTCTTTTGGCCAAAAAGGGGAAAGGAAGGGGGTGGAGCCATAACACATGTGCTGTTAAGGGGCTTAGTGGTTGAATCTGCAATATGGTCTGTTATGCTTGTTAAAAGAATAAAAATAAAAACTCTGCTGTTCAAGAACACTCTTGTGTTTTAGGAGAATTGATCATTTTTACAATCAATTTATGTATTAGGAATATTTAAAAGGAGAAAAATGAAAAACTATGGTTGCACAAATAGAGAGAAAACACATAAGCAGATAATAAAGGGGTTGCATTAAAACAGAAGGGGGGCTTGTTTTAAAATCTTTTATAGTTTGGATGAAAACAACTTCAGTTCACAATTCAAAAGTGAATCACATTTTAATGTGCTGGCAAACCCGTTCTTCCTTTTTGTTAGTGCCTACTAAATTCAGTTAGTACACTTTCTCCCACAGTGACAGTCTGAAATGAAAAACCTGAAAGTGGTGCCACTGCAACAACAGTTTTGCAGGCATCTGCCGAATGTGAATTGTGAACTTTTGATGCTAAAGACATTGTAATGTTAAATCTCAGTCAATTGCTATCCAGGAAAAAATATCACATCTTACATTTTTCGCTAAATAGTCATTTTTAGTCACAATGATTTTATAGTTTTTACTAAGTAAAAAACACACACTAAAAAATTAATATACATAACTAAATAATTATTTTCAGAACTCAATTGAGGAGGCAACATGTCTGGATGGGGGAACCTAGCCCCAGTAGGTCTGCTGTATTGTTGTCTCTGCTTTCAATAGATTTTAATTCACCCTTTTTCTTACTAGAACCATTAATTTTATTACTGAAAGAATATCTTTGACTCATCGTTCACCTTTTCTGCACTATTTCTCTTTAACTGACTGATATCTGTTGTGAGCACACTAAAGAACTCAAGAATTATGGTCGGGGTAAAAAAGACTGAGACCCCACAAAGTACTGAGGATTCCAACATGCCTTTATGACATTATTATCATAAATATGAAGAGAAAAGTAAAATCAAGCACCAAGTTAAAGGGGAGAACCATAAAAAGAGTGTCTTGAAAACAAGGCCAAAGTCAGAAAACCAAAACAAGCCTCTCTACTAGTTTTTTGAAGCTAAACAACAAGAAACCACCATACATTTATACATAGCCTAGCAGATGCTATGTGACAGACGAGGGGCCTCACGTATAAACGGTGCGTACGCACAAAAATGTTACGTGCGAATGTTTCCACGTTCAAATTGCGATGTATAAAACCTTAACTTGGCGTAAAGCCATGCACATTTCCACGGTACCTCATACCCTGTCGTACGCAAGTTCTCTGCTCGGTTTTGGAGACTGGTGCCACCCAGCGTCAAAGCAGTGCTACTGTTCCTGTGTGGTTTATCATTCTTTTTCAGATCCACTGGCACGGCTTTATAAATACACTGAAATTAACTGCATATTGTTTATTAGTTTAATGCATCTGTCCACGGAATGGTCAAACTATTCCAAATACCATAACTGCTTTAACATTGTTACTCTCACTGCACCTTCTTCTTCTTCTTTCAGCTGCTCCCGTTAGGGGTTGCCACAGCAGATCATCTTTTTCCACATTACTCTCACTACACCACTTGGAGCAGCTGATCGGAAAGAGAATTATTGGTATACAGCATCAAGCACACGCTGCCTCAGCCATGCTGTCTATTGAACTGCTCTCATACGACAAACACTTCAGAGCCTTTCCTGTACGGACCTCACGGTTCAGAAAGAGTTTCATCCCAAGAGCTCTAAATGCACTCAATCAGTCCATCAAGTGCTCCTTGTAGAACTGTTTGGACTTGTAAGTACAATCACCTCACTGTAAACTTGCACTACAGTTATAATATTGCACAACCTGAGCCACTTTATAAAGCGCGTATTTACATATGATGACGATATAATTTTAAAGATGAAATGCAGCAAAATATGTTTATTACAGTATATTATACAGGTAAAAGCACTGTATGCTTCACTGGGACAGGCGTGAACAATAGAATAATTAAATGTGTACTACGAAGATATTTCAATGTTCCTTAAAAGTTTTGAAGAATCGGCGTTATAAGCTTACAGATGGCTTAACGTCTATTACAGAGCTGATTGTGTGGCGATCGGTTACTTGGAGAAAGAAAAGGAAGGACAGGAATTGGAGGTTAGTACGTTTGAAAGAGACAGTACTGCAGAGGCAGCCTTAGGCATGTGCAAACTGTGCACCTTCACAGGGCCGCCAAATCCCAGGGGCCACCATGTCAATATATATTGAATATAAAACAGAAAGAGAAAACAGCGACACAGCTAAAAGCGCAGCGGCAAATTTCTGCAAAAGTTAAACGCTTGTGTCATGAGCACGAGGCGGCTATGCAGTGTCCGCAACTGACATGGCCATCCGCCGTGCATAAGATACCATATTGACATTTGCAGGCGAAGGGGCCACCGATTCTTTCTCTGCCCAGGGACATCATGAGCCTAGAGCCGCCCCTGAGTACTGCTGCAATAAATTATTTCATCGAAGGTCGCACACAATCACTGCACCACCGTGTTCCCATGTTTAATAACGTGCTTTAACTCCTATCATCATGAAAATGATATCACGTATACATCTCAGTATTTTAGTTATTCAGAGAGCTGTAATATCACGAATGTAATGGATTCTGTGTCCTCTCGGAGGAAGAGAAAGCCTGTTTAAGAAGCAGGTAGTGCATATAGAGCACAAAGAAGATCAAATACAAAAGAAAGCATTTAACGTGCTATTTTAATTACAATGTGATTTGAGAAACTGGTTAATTAAGCAATTTTAAGATGAAATTTATGATGTTCTACTTTAATGACAAAATAAACTAAGTAATTAAAGTGGTAATTTCGAGATGGAAACCCAAAAATAAAAATCTCAGATTAATGTAGGCAGAACTGACAGGTGTACTAAGGCACCTGGAGGTTCCAAAGGCACAACAATGAAAGTTGAATGATTTTGCTCTCATGGACATTCGAGACAACACTTCATCTCACTGGATGTCTGTTAAAAGTATAGTGAAGTAGATTAACAGAGTAGCAGAGAATCACACACCACCCTCTGGATCAGTGACTTTGGAACTGTGGAGGATGCAGAGAAATGCAGGATTGTGGTGGTGGTGGTTTGGCGGGAGGAGTGACACCCATCCCTTCATCCTTCTTCTCTAGGTTCTTTCATTGGGACAGTCATGTTATGTGATGAAGCAGGACAATCTCTATAGATAGTGGAAAATAGGGATGTCCCAAAAAATTAAGCTATGCACATATGAATAATCATGCCCCGTCTGAGACATAGTTGAAAGTGAAAAAGCACAAAGTTACAATTAAACAATCAGAAAAAAATCTCATATAGCAAAATATAAACTAAAGGAGTTTAATGGATGAAGGTTAAACAAAGGACAAATGCCTGAGTGCATCATGTACCTTCTCCATAGCGTAAGTTGGCAGGCAACTCATATAGTGAGGCGGTGCCAACTGAAATATGCATAAGATATGCATAAGCGTATGCATAAGATGAGCTCGTCTGTAGCTCAAGATGAACAGATGAGTTACAGAAGGCAGAGAACACAGTGGCTGGCATTTGCACTGGGGTCAGAAGAAATGATAAAGACGCTGCCTTTTTTTAGCTGCATTTTTCAAAAAAAATATACATAATCAAATAAATGCTTCATATTATATTGCATGTATAACATTTATATCTATGACTATTACTATTCTAATTTCTGTTGAAAGCTCCATCATTCTGCAGGCTGCTAATTAACAAAAGACCTAAGGTCCTCTTGCAGACTTTACAGAGGTATAAAAATGCCTACACCCAACTGACTGAGGACAGAAATGAAAATATAAAGAATTAACAAGACATATACTTCCTGTTTACTGTTTGCATACATTTGTTTAGGAAAAGGTGATGGTCTGTTGTTGAGTTCATTGATGTATGAAAAAGAAGCAAAGAAAGGAAATGAGATTTGTCATTATTAAAAAAAGCACACTTACAAGCTTTAGAGAGAGCATTTTATGAATAACAAATACATCCACACTATATACATAGATAATGCCTAAATAACTTTAATTCACAAACATATTCATATAGTATAGAAGTATAGTTTTAAATATATGTCACAAAAACTAAAAAAATATATGTGGAAAAAATCATGTGAAAATGCAATCATTTTCTTCTTTTGTTTTGGTTTAATTTCTAATGTAGAGATTTTTAAGTTTAATTCTGTAAGTTGAGTCTTTCCAAAGTGATAATGCTATCTACTTATTTAAACAGTAGGCTCACCAAATTGGTTTCCATAGTTTTTGTGATGAAACAAAGTAGAAAAAAAATTTACATACAATATAAACAAGAAAATGTAAGTTTCAATTTGATAAAAGCATTAGATAGATAGATAGATAGATAGATAGATAGATAGATAGATAGATAGATAGATAGATAGATAGATAGATAGATAGATAGATAGATAGATAGATAGATAGATAGATAGATAGATAGATAGATAGATAACTTTATTAATCCCCAAGGGGAAATTCACATACTCCAGCAGCAGCATACTGATAAAAACAATATTAATTAAAGAGTGATAAAAACACTGTGCAAGTTAAAAAGTGCAAGGTGGCAAGTGTGAGGCAGGTATAACAGTCAATAACATTGTATAATGTTAACGTTTACCCACCCTGGTGGAACTGAAGAGTCGCATAGTGTGGGAGAGGAACGATCTCCTCAGTCTGTCAGTGGAGCAGGACAGTGACAGCAGACTGTTGCTGAAGCTGCTCCTCTGTCTGGAGATGACACTATTTAGTGGATGCAGTGGATTCTCCATAATTGATAGGAGCCTGCTTAGCACCTGTCGCTCCACCACAGATGTCAAACTGTCCAGCTCCGTGCCTACAATAGAGCCTGCCTTCCTCACCAGTTTGTCCAGGCGTGAGGCGTCCCTCTTCTTTATGCTGCCTCCCCAGCACACTACCGCATAGAAGAGGGCGCTCGCCACAACCGTTTGATAGAACATCTGCAGCATCTTATTGCAGATGTTGAAAGACGCCAGCCTTCTAAGAAAGAATAGTTGGCTCTGTCCTCTCTTGCACAGAGCATCAGTATTGGCAGTCCAGTCCAGTCCAGTTTATCATCCAGCTGCACTCCCAAGTATTTATAGGTCTGTACCCTCTGCACACAGTCACCTCTGATAATCACAGGGTCCGTGAGGGGCCTGGGCCTCCTGAAATCCACCACCAGCTCTTTGGTTTTGCTGGTGTTCAGTTGTAGTTGGTTTGAGTCGCACCATTTAACAAAGTCCTTGATTAGGTTCCTATACTCCTCCTCCATTATTAATCTCTGTACAGTTATTTAGATACAATAATGCACCATTAACAGTAAATAATAACAAAGATTAAACCAAAATACAAACTACAACAGCAAAAGTCCATCTGATGAACATCAAGACATCTCAGGTAGGCATGGGAACAGTAAGTCAGATAAACAAACAGTGAATTGAACATAAGTCCTAGCATCTGGGAGGCAGCAGTTTTAACTACTGCACAATCATGCCACCCTACTGAAAAACAATTCAGTAGAATGTTGGAATGAACAATTCAGTAGTAATATATTAAACTAACACCTACTGTTCAATAAGAATATGTGTAAGGAATGATGAGAGATGCATACAATATGGTGCTTTCAAGAATATTCCATGTACAAAAAAGAGAAATTGATTGATGTCATCAAAATCATAATACAAATAATTAGATCACAGATAATAACACATGAATTCCAAAACAATATTTTATTTAATCTTTCAATCTGTATTTGTCTCCCCTAATTTAAAGAATATTAAAGAAAGTTTAAACTAAAATCTGTTATGGACAAAACCATAAAAGATTCAGAGACATTCATGAACACAATGTACAAGCACTACCTGTGCACAAAAGGAAGCATTACTGAGCTGTCTCTGACCCTCAAATTAATGTCAAAGTGAACAAAGACATCACTGACCACACTGCAGCTGTCTCTCATTCTTATAAATTCTTTCTGTGCAACATCCACAAGTTCAGATCATATCTGATGGAATATTTAGCACAACTGCTGATCCAGGAATTGGTGTTGCTACATCTGGACTACTGCAACTCTCTACTGACAGGAGTATCTGCACTTGCTACTAATTAACAGATGATTCAAAATCCAGCAACACATAATACAGTGGTGTGAAAAACTATTTGCCCCCTTCCTGATTTCTTATTCTTTTGCATGTTTGTCACACAAAATGTTTCTGATCATCAAACACATCTAACCATTAGTCAAATATAACACAAGTAAACACAAAATGCAGTTTTTAAATGATGTTTTTTATTATTTAGGGAGAAAAAAAATCCAAACCTACATGGCCGTGTGTGAAAAAGTAATTGCCCCCTTGTTAAAAAATAACCTAACTGTGGTGTATCACACCTGAGTTCAATTTCCGTAGCCACCCCCAGGCCTGATTACTGCCACACCTGTTTCAATCAAGAAATCACTTAAATAGGAGCTGCCTGACACAGAGAAGTAGACCAAAAGCACCTCAAAAGCTAGACATCATGCCAAGATCCAA
This sequence comes from Erpetoichthys calabaricus, assembly GCF_900747795.2. NCBI lineage: Eukaryota > Metazoa > Chordata > Cladistia > Polypteriformes > Polypteridae > Erpetoichthys > Erpetoichthys calabaricus. Next base: position 59,152,109 of record NC_041400.2, read on the forward strand.
AGAAATTCAGGAACAAATGAGAACAGAAGTAATTGAGATCTATCAGTCTGGTAAAGGTTATAAAGCCATTTCTAAAGCTTTGGGACTCCAGCGAACCACAGTGAGAGCCATTATCCACAAATGGCAAAAACATGGAACAGTGGTGAACCTTCCCAGGAGTGGCCGGCCGACCAAAATTACCCCAAGAGCGCAGAGACGACTCATCCGAGAGGTCACAAAAGACCCCAGGACAACGTCTAAAGAACTGCAGGCCTCACTTGCCTCAATTAAGGTCAGTGTTCACGACTCCACCATAAGAAAGAGACTGGGCAAAAACGGCCTGCATGGCAGATGTCCTAGACGCAAACCACTGTTAAGCAAAAAGAACATTAGGGCTCGTCTCAATTTTGCTAAGAAACATCTCAATGATTGCCAAGACTTTTGGGAAAATACCTTGTGGACTGATGAGACAAAAGTTGAATTTTTTGGAAGGCAAATGTCCCGTTACATCTGGCGTAAAAGGAACACAGCATTTCAGAAAAAGAACATCATACCAACAGTAAAATATGGTGGTGGTAGTGTGATGGTCTGGGGTTGTTTTGCTGCTTCAGGACCTGGAAGGCTTGCTGTGATAGATGGAACCATGAATTCTACTGTCTACCAAAAAATCCTGAAGGAGAATGTCCGGCCATCTGTTCGTCAACTCAAGCTGAAGCGATCTTGGGTGCTGCAACAGGACAATGACCCAAAACACACCAGCAAATCCACCTCTGAATGGCTGAAGAAAAACAAAATGAAGACTTTGGAGTGGCCTAGTCAAAGTCCTGACCTGAATCCAATTGAGATGCTATGGCATGACCTTAAAAAGGCGGTTCATGCTAGAAAACCCTCAAATAAAGCTGAATTACAACAATTTTGCAAAGATGAGTGGGCCAAAATTCCTCCAGAGCGCTGTAAAAGACTCATTGCAAGTTATCGCAAACGCTTGATTGCAGTTATTGCTGCTAAGGGTGGCCCAACCAGTTATTAGGTTCAGGGGGCAATTACTTTTTCACACAGGGCCATGTAGGTTTGGATTTTTTTTTCTCCCTAAATAATAAAAACCACCATTTACAAACTGCATTTTGTGTTTACTTGTGTTATATTTGACTAATGGTTAAATGTGTTTGATGATCAGAAACATTTTGTGTGACAAACATGCAAAAGAATAAGAAATCAGGAAGGGGGCAAATAGTTTTTCACACCACTGTATGTTCAAACAGCAGAGTTGGGCATATGTCATTCCTCCTCCCTGTAATAGCACACATTAAGTTCAAATCTATGATGCTTACTTATAGACTAGTCAATAGACCAGCAGTTACATATGTGGAGGCACACATGAGGTCCTATGCTCCTCGCCCATGCAAGCCTGCTACTGAATGGTGTCTGGTGATATCACCTCAGTGTAGCATCAGATCTCAATCCTGATTTGTTACATGTGTAGCTCCTAGCCAGTGGAATGAGCAGCCCACCTCCATCTGGACCGCTGACTCCCTCAATGCGCTTAAAAAGTGTCAGAAGACATTCTTATTCTGTTAATATCTGCCTAACTGGTAACAGCTTTGATAGATTCTTGTAAGAAAGGAAATATTAACTAGTTTTGTGTTCTGTTTGGTTTAAAGCTCTTCACTTGTGATGATCAATTTATGTTGTAACCTTGTCCTGTAACACATGTTCCAAAACAGTCCCCCAGACTTATGTTTACTTGATTATGTTGAGCTGCTAAGCTAATAGATGTAAATGAATGAAGGCAAAGTACTTAAAAAAGTGTTTTATTATTACAAAAATTATACACAAAGAAGCAGATTGAGACAATTAGGGAAAAAGTATCAAAATAAAATAGACCAAAAAAAACCCTGGCTGCCCTGTTACACCTAACTTCACAAAATTTCAATTTCCTCTGTGTTGGGAGGGATTCCTTATTCACTAACCTTCCTCATATAAATACTATTAACTCTCTATTTCACTCCACATATAATGAATCTGGGTTTTGGGATCCTTATATTCAGTTTGTTTCATTGTTGTACATTTTGCTACTTATTTTTCTTCTTGTTTATTATTTTTATTATTATTCTGTCAATACTTATTTGTTTCTTGCTTTTATACGTTCACTATCATATTCTTATGATTTTTGTATGGCTGCATTAATACTGTTAAGGGTTGATGTGACTGTTGCCACTAAAGTCACGTGATGTATTATGTCCTGCTGTCTAGCCAGAATAAGATGGCAACCTAGAGCTTCTGATTTCCAAGCATTTAGATCTATCTATTATAAAAAGAAATCCTGTCCTGGAAGGCAAAAAGCAAGTCTATGATACGTGATCTTCTCGTAAGACATTTTAAAGACCCGCGAGACCAAAGGCACGCCCTACTTACAATCTACCCGCGAGACCAAAGACACACCCTACTTACAATCTATCAAATAGGACAATAGGCAGCAAAACATTCAGTCTTGTGAAGCATTTGAGCACACACAGATCCAGGGCTCTCAGCGCATATAAAGCGTATAAGGACAGTACATTATAAATTAAACGTCGACATACAGTATAAGCGAAGAAGAAAGCAGCGCGGAGAAAAGAGACTCAAATGCGTTGGACAGAAAAAAGAGCAAAAAAGAATAATCGAGGTGCAAATTCAGAAAATAAAGAAAGTAATTATCAGCCCGGAACAAGTGGAATTGAAAAAAAAGCATGTCCAATCCGGCTCAGAATTAAATGACAGTGAGTAAAAGACAAAGTAAAACTTCATAAAGACATTTACAAATTTTGGCACTAAACACATGCAGAGCAGGTTAGAGATTATGAAGCCAGGGAAATTAGAAAGGCTCAAAAAAAAAAAAAAAAGTTGGCGCTATACACATGTGGAGAAAGTTAAAGGATATAAAAGTAGGAAAATTGGAAAATATAAAAAAAAAAGTAAAGATCGCAGTAGCGCAAACAAACAAACTGCCTCATTTAACTATGTACCAGTCTAACTTTGGTTTTGCACAATAATTACTACACTATTGCACCTTAACACTTAATTCAACTTTATTCACATAATTTTACTTATTTATTATGTTCTACTATACTGTTATCTTTCAATTTATAACTTTTTGTTAATCTAACTGATATTCTTCTAACTTTGCACAGTTTTTGATAAGTGGATCAGGATGCATTTCACTGTGTGTTGTCCTGTATAACTATGCATATGACAAAGAATCTTGAGGATTTCAAAAACGGAGCTTACCGCACATGCATTTATTGGTTACTTTATTAATGTATATATATTTATCTGTCTGCTTATTTAAAAAGCTAAATTTACCCCAGGAGTCAAAAACGTTCTGTCTAGCCCTTGTACAAAAACCTAGACAAAAGCTGGTGTATCACCTTGGTAACCCCATGTACTTTTGGAACTGTTAGAGGAAAATAGCACGACTTTATAGACAGGAGTCCAATGCAGAACTCTACTTACTTTGTTACTTTGTAAAAAAAAAAATATTAACTGCTGATGATGTAGACCATTTTGTCTATGCTGAAATTCCAAACAGAGAAACCTATCCTGACCTCATTAAAAAGATTCAGCATATTGGGACTCGCAAGATTACAAATATTGTTTTTACAGAAGTTCTGAAATAAAAGTGAAACTAATGAAATAGCAACAATTCAAAGAAAACATAATCTTAAAAAAGTGTGTATCCGGAAAACCAAACACGGGGGTTGGCGAGCGAAGTGAGCAGGGGGCAAAGCCCCCTAGTCTTCAAAAAAACAGACATCTTAATTCCTGTCAGTTAGGTAGACAAGGATGAGGTTAAAAGGGAGTGGAAGACAGAGAGGCAGAGGCAGAGATGGACTGCGAGAGCACCCAAGCTGAATGGAGTGAGGCAGGTGGTTGGGTGCAGGCCTCAGGGCTGTGGGAGCCGCAGGCTAAGAAAGGGGCTCTCCTACTGAGTATTTTCCTGGAAGGAGTGGCCCGATTGATGGCGTCTTCCCGCAAGGGCCAAAGGTGAGTGACGGGAGAGGCATGTGGGGCTTATCGGTTTGCCCTGCATATGCCAAAGGAAGGGCAGCAGGGAATGGAGCTTTGATATGAAGGTTGACTGCACCTGTCAGCCTCCGTCTACACCTTCTGCAAGGTCCGAACAGGATAAGGGGAGGAGATGCCAGGTTTAAAGTTAAGCTTTGGGGCTCACTGTTTTTATGGACTGTCTCTGGTTTTTAACCTATTTATTTTCAAAGGATTATTTATTGAACTGTTTTTAACCTCATTGGCTGTCGACCAGAAGTTTTTTTTTTTGTCGGACCTTCCAGATCCTGCCCATGAAGGCAATGACGTCATAACTCCCGATCCTGAACTGTGAAAGGTTCCTCCATCTGAATCTGTACCTTTTATTTTTGGATTATTTATTTGTGGAATTTTTGGAGTAGTGCACTTTGGACACTGTTTGACTGTTTTTAATAAAAGTACTATGTCACTGCTTCACCTACCCCTTGCTATATGTATGTTTTGTCCTCAACTGCCAAGCTCATCAACCTCATGACAATCAATGGTGTTGGGTTTAAGAGGCTCCCAAACAAGAGTGGGAGCATGGAGCTGAGCTGCACCATTACAGTACTCCTTTTAAAATGTTCAATTTAGGCAGCATAAAGGTGCAGTAAAGTAGTGGACCTTTCATCATATTGGTCCAATAATGTGGGGTTTCCCAAGGGACTAAAACCGTTTTCCTCTCTCAATCTAACGAAATATCAATGAATCATAATCATTGGTTTAACAGCCATTTTCATACTTGCCCATAAAAAATGTTTTTCTTCCAATTTTTGTGGTCCTTGGCATATTTTGAGGTGAGACTCATTTTAGTCATATCATCTGCCACCAGCTATATCGATGTTTTCTTTAGCCTCCCTCTTGGTCTCATTCCCTCTGCCTCCATCTTGGTGTACTTCTTCACCCAATGATCCTTTAACTTTTGCTGTAAATGCCCAAACCTCCACACCTTTCACTCTGTGACACTCCACACATCCACCTGATCATCCTCATCTCTTTTCTGCCCAATTTTTATTCATGTTCCACCTTCATAAGAATGTCTCCCTCCCATAGAGCTTACTACTCCTCACCCAACTTTCATAAATGTTTCCACTCTACACCAGAGTGGGTCACACTGGGGGACTGTTCCCAGAATGTTTTCATGCACTTTTCAGCCTCACTAAAACTACTGCTTCTGCACCTCCATTTGCAATCAACCTGTAACATAAATAGCATAACCTTTTCTAAAGCAACTTCATTGGCTACTACATTACCGCAAAAACATTCAGTGTACCTCTCACACACTTTCCACAACTGTCACACATTCTACATACAGACCACCTTTCACACCACTACATGTTTAATGCACCCAATTGCGACAACCCATGCTTTGAACTGAGTTTCTCTCAACACCTTTGTTACACATAATGCACTGCCATGCACGTGACCTCTTCCAAGCCTCGTTCCTCTGTAGTTTCAAATATCACCCTGGTCTTTGCTGCATTTAATTTGAGGACTTTTGCTTCAAAACCAGCTTGTTATTTAAGATTCTTATCTTTCAGTTTTGGTTACTTTTTGTTATAATTGGCATACAAGAAATCCCAATGGCAATCCTTCCCATACTTCTCTGGTTACCACCTCTATCACTATCATAAAAAAGCAAAAGACTCAGAATTGTATTCCAGCTCCAGTCCCACCTTCATCTCAAAATTCTCATTATATCCAGTTGCTGTCTTGACTACTGTCCATGCTTCCTTATACGTTGGCATCACCACAGTCTCTACCTATTCCTCCACACCTAACTTTCCCAGTGCCTACCTCACCACTTCTAATGGCACTGTGTCAAATGCATTTCCCTGATTTACAAATGCATAAAGTAGCTTCATTCCCTTCACCTTTTGCGCATTTGTCTAATAACAAAGGTTGCATCATTTGTTCTTTTCCTAGGCTTGAAACCAAACTGCATTTTGTTAAATTTCCCCTGATTCCTACTATTTTCTTCAACCACCTTCATTGCATGTTTTAAAAGCATGAAAAGTCACACAATGCAATAGATCATACTTTTCTTTTGTAAACAGGAAGGAGCACACTTCTTTTTCAATCTTCAGGAATCCTCTCTTTACAGACAGATCTGTCAACCTTTTAGCTCCAGGATGTTGTGTGATGGAGTCTAAGTCATAACAAAATAAGAGTGAGGCCTCCAAAACATAGTCACAAAGGTGGACAGGGGCTTCACTCATGTCAAGGTGGCCCTGAATCTTTAAAATGTCAGTACATAATATTATAATACAAAATACATAAAAATGTGTTACATAATAATTCAAAAACAACATAAAAAACAATAAAATACATAAATTTAGACTGATGCATAACATGGGACTTTCTGCTGCTTTCATAATTTCTGACAATACTTCAGGTGGGCCCACTTCTTTACCACTCTGTCATTTTTAGTACTTTTACAACCCCCTCTTTTGAAAACTTACATCTCAGTCCTTCTTTTTTCTTACATTGAACATCATTATCCTTTTCATTCTCCTCATTCAGCAATTTCTTCATGCAATTCTTCCAGGTAACGTTAATCCCATTACTATCAATCACAATGTTACGCCTCCTACATTCTTTCTTTTGCCATCTGCTTTGCAACCCTGACCACACTTCTTTCCTTCCTCCTTCTACAGCTCACCTGCAAATCCTGTCTCTTGGCTTCTTCCACCCTGGCTACTGCATTTCTAACATTTTGATTTTTTTCCTTCTGTATCATCTCATCACTTTGTGATTTTATTTACTGACATTTCTTATCGTTTATCCCATTTTCCTTAATTGTCATCTCCACTGCAGCATTCCACCACCCTATTTCCCTATGTCTGAGTAGTTTCTTTGTCCAACTGCAGATTTTTTTCAACCAGGCATTATTCATTGCTTACCACCTGCTGTTTACATGTGATGCTTCTGATACTTCATTTGCTCATATTACCAACATTTCTGAAAATTTGCCTCATTACTTTCTTCTTCTTTAGCGTCCAGACCTTTAATCTCGGGACATACTTTTTCTTATTTGTCTTTATGCCTCTGACTAAAAGATCTTCAAAAACCAATCTTCTCCAGGGATCACCATAACATTTTTTACCATGTCCATTATCACAAATAGATGGTCTTTAACCCTTTGCGGTCGTTAAGCCAGAAAACTGGCCTTAGTAAAAAGTGCGCTATAGGTCGTCAGGCCACCGCTGGTGGCCCTGCAAGTTTCTGACCGATTTGCACAGTCGCCTGGTCGAGAAAAGTGGCCTGTGTTATTCCTACGTGCTTGAAAAAAATAACTGCTGTAATTATTGGCGTTTTTTCAATAATTAATTACGACTAATGTAGCGTGACGTTGAAAATTAAATACGACTGCAAAGGGTTAAATAAAAACATTTATATGTTACTTATATAAAAGCCAGATTGAATGTTATTTACCTTAATTTATTTACTCATCTTCCTACAGCGTAAAGTCACAAGTAAACTGCAGAGCTTCCTGTGTTTGATCGACACGGGCACTCTGACACAGTACAGCTGACAATGCAACTGTGCATTGATCTTTGTTTTTGATCTTGTCTTTAAGCTGTTGGTGTTATGGGGGGGGGGGGGGGGGGCACATGCCACTCACCACCAGCAACTACACTTTTCAATTTATACGTTTAGAGGGTCTTCGACAGTTCTTGGTAGTTTATTTCAAATGTGCTAGGGAGTGGAGTGTTTACTTGTGTTTTGTTGTGCTTGGTACGTTGTGTGATTACTAGATAGATAGATAGATAGATAGATAGATAGATAGATAGATAGATAGATAGATAGATAGATAGATAGATAGATAGATAGATAGATAGATAGATAGATAGATAGATAGATAGATAGATAGATAGATAGATAGAAAGAACAAATTCTCTTTGTCCCTACAGGGAAACTGGGCTTTTTACAGAAGCTCTATAAAAAAATAAATAAACACACTATGGTCTGAACACACACCAGAATGACTATAAAACAAGTAAGTTAAAAAGAAAGAAAAGTTCTGACTTGGCAGTCACAGTCACAGTGAGACGTTATTCAGATTTATTGCTTTTGGCATAAAGGAGTCCTTGTAGCATTTCTTGACACACTTCTGCTGCATGATTAGTTGTTTGAAAGTACTCAGTGTTAGTGCGTCAGTGAAAGGATGTACAGCAATGTTCATAAAGACACTCTGTTTTGTTTTAATCCTCTTCTTTGCTGCTACCTCCAGGGGATCCAGAGTGTGTCATATAACTGAGCTTGCTCTTTTAATTAGCTTATTGATTAAGGTGGGCCTCTCTTGAAGTGCTGGCACAACCCCAGTACACTACAGCATAGAAAATCACACTGGCCATCGCAGAATTGTGGAAGATGTGAAGAATGTCACTTCCCACATTAAAGGAATTCACTTTCCTTAGGAAAAGCACCTGAGCCCTGGATTGCTTGAGTCCAATAATTATACCCAGTTCATTCCAGACGTCCTTCATGTTATTCTGAGTGAGTTTGTTTTCTGCTTCAGCTTTGTAAGCTTCCTTTCCTTCACTCAGCTTTTTCTTTAGCATACACTGTATGTCTTTCAGAGCCTCTTTGCCACTGGATTTGAATGCTCTCTTTTCTCATTTTTTAGCTCCTTAGTTTTCCAGGGCTTGTTGTTTGGAAAGCAACACACTGTCTTTGTGGGTACCACCGTGTGACACAGAAGTTAATATAGTCTGTGATGTAGTGATATTGTCTCCATGTGACTCCCAAATCATTTCCCAGTCGATCATTTGGAAGCAGTCATTCAGAGTCATTCCAGAATCCAGGCTCCACATCCTCACTATTCCAGTGGTAACAGGTTGCCATCTAATAAAAATTGTTGTAGCTGGGAATAAGATGAATCAGATTATGGTCAGATTTGCTTAATGGAGCCAGTAGAGTACACTTGAAGGCCTCTTTAACATTTGAATACAGTAGATCCAACTTGTTATTTTCTTGAGTGTAACTGATCACAAACTGATAGAAATTTGTCATTGTATGTTTCAAAGTCACAATGGTTTAAGTCACCACATGCTATAACTACAGGGTTGGAGTGAGTCATCATTAAAATGTTGGTGACAGAATGAATCGTTTCCCTTGTCAGTTCCCCATTCATGGAGGAATATAAACATTAATAAGGATGATGTTATTAATCTCCCTGAGCAAGTAACGTGGATGGATTCCGACAGCCAGAATTTAAATGTCTGAATCACAAACTGTAGTTTTAACTGTAATATGCTCCATTTTATACCATTCCTCATTTACTTAGATGACCAGTCCTCCTCCTGTCTTTTTCCACACCGCACTGTCTGCTAGAATAAGATGAAATCCATCCAGCATTAAAACAGTGACAGGTATATCAGGTTTAAGCCAGCTCTCCATAAAGCACAATATGCCACAGTACTTCTACGCCCAACGATGTGCTAAAAGTGCAGACAGTTCATCCACCTAATTTAACATCAATCAAACATTTCCAAACCCAATAGATGGTAGACCAGTTCTAAAACCTTTAGGCTTTGCTTTTACTATCACGCTGGTATGTTGTCTGTGGACAAACAGCTCCTGTGGTAAAGTGAAACTGAGCATGGGAGTATTTAATAGACCTCACTTTCATTTTCTCAGTGTCTCTTTATTGTTTCATGTGTAACAGACATAAGGCAACCTTTGGGTCCTCTTTGCGACACCATCCAAGTGCAGTTTGAAGAGCAGTCATGACAAGCCAGCACCTGAGTTTGCATGCATTACGGTTTGTTGGTAAATTTAAAATCCACTTAAAATTATTTATCCAATTTCTAGTAGTTACTCTCAGTGACAAGTCAGATTAATTCTAATTTTAAATAAGACTAGTAACTAGTTAATAAGTTCAGAAAAAAAGAAAGAAAAACAGTGATTCATATGTCACCAACTTGTTTTCTATTTTTTAAACACATTGTTGCACACAGCCATTTCAATGACATCGCTCAAATCCAGAATCCTCTCACTGTAAACGTTTTGGGTTCCAAAGCAAAAGCCTCCATGGACTCCATCATAATCATCTGCACTGGTTCCAAGGTACCTTTTCAAGTCTCCACCCTTTACAATCAACTCTCATAGATCTCACTTTCACCATCCTGTTTTTAAAAATCACCTTTCTCTTCCTTTGTTTTTTACAACCTTCCAACCTTGGCATATGCCAAGACTATATTCGTGAGTCATTTACTAACAATCATCTGAACAATAATAAACTCACCTCCACCACTTTGTCCATTTTTCTGATACAAATACACCTACTGCAGCTTTTCCATGAATGCTCTCCTGCCAGAAAACCTGTGCTTATCACTACTCCTACTAAGAATTTATTTATTTTTTCTACCTTGGGATCTTCTGTGCTGTAACCAGCACCAATGTACTCTCCTTCTGTTCAGTACTTCTACAACTTTGCCCAATTGATTTTCCCACCCTACTCTCAATCTTCCAAGTCACAAACCTTGTACTTTCTTCTTCATATTTCTTGCTCATTCCCTCTCCTTCAACTCCCTTTCCATGAAACTGAACTTCCCAGAGTGCACCAGGTCTAGGACTTTGAATAATCAGGTTTCCCCCACATGTGGTTTGGCCAGATTTCACAATACAGTATTCTTTTTAATATAGGTAATTGTAGATGTCTATGGGACACTATGGGCTGTTCCCCACCTATGCTTTGTAACTGTTATATTTGTGCAACATCATAAGGGTATTGGAGCAGAATTTTTAAGGTCAGATGCTCTGTTGCCAACCTCCTTTAATTGTCTTTTATGACATTCAATAAGGGATGGTGACCTTATCCTAACACCAGGTCACAGGGAATAAATAAGTATAAGTTGATAGATGTTTCTGTATTTATGAATCCACACTTTTAAATTTTACTTGTTCAATTTTCATTCGTTTTGTTATGTTTATTCTTTTTATTGTTATCTTGACAAGGTCATTTTGTATTATTCACTGTATGGCTACTGCCATATTGTTTATCATTGCTATGTTTTTGGCTGGTCATGAGACACTTTGTGTCACTATGGTCTGCCTTTTTAAAAATGACAGCATTCAGAAATGTATTGTCCAAGTATTGGATCAAAAACAAAAGCACTAACAACATAAATTTGTATGAATTTGGGGGGACTCTTTCTCTGTTTCTTTTGATTATGATTTTTTTTTTTTTTTTGACTATTAACATGGAAACTTTCCTGGTTTTGATTTTGAGTGCTGTGATGATGAGTCTTTTTTTGTCTTAAGCTTCTTCTATCTACTGGTTTTTCTATTGTTCAAAATAGAAAAAAAAATCCCTCAACACCTACTTCTCCCAAAATATGAGTTCAGATAGGCTGAAATTTTTTCCAGGCCAGGAGTCTCATTTAGAAAACTTTGTTTGGATTCAGAAATTGCATACTCCAAAGTTATTAGATTTATAAAACCTGGTATATGCACGGTTGTGTGCAATTTATCCTTTATAAATCGCAGTCATCTTGTAAATGTGTTTATGTGGATGAGTCTCAAATGCTGTCCCATTGCTTCCATGAAACAACCATATATGGATCATGCTGATGAACATGAGCTGAACCTTCCTAACCTGTTGTCCAGTTCCCTGTGGTACCTGCCTGTTTCCAAAAAGCCATTGTTAAAACCTGGATATGAACAGGTGTAGCCTGGTGTCCCTCTAATGCTGGGCCCAATTTAGCATATAGCTCCAATAGAAAGGCTCTTAGAATCCTAAATCAGCTCATAAACCAGCCATTGTCATGGACAAAAAATCCAGCCAGAGTCTAAAAGCGTGTTTCCTTTGTATGTGACCATTTGCATACTCTCCAAGCAGCACCAAACAAGCCATGTTGTGTCCATCCATTAGACTATGAATAGGCTACAGGGCATAATATTTATAGATTTCTGAACACATCTGTGTTTTTATCTAATGCAATTATTGACATCAAGGGATTGGTTTCTAATCCTGAGAAGTGACAAAAGGTAGCCTTTATAAAGTGAGGAAAACCCAAGTAAGTTCTTCAGTTTAAATTTGCAGTACTGACCCTCTTAAAAAGGAACTACAATAGAGTGCATATGTCATATTCAGCACTTTTGAGGTGTAATATTAGATTAGGTTAAATTAGATTGGATACATTTTTTAATCCCATGGGGAAATTCAAATGTATACAGCAACAGAAACACAAACAACAAGGATACAGACTCACAGAACAGATAATACAGCCAGCCAATCAATCAATCAATCAATCAATCAATCAATCAAAATAAACAAAACAACTACATTGCCTGATAGCAGTGGGCAGAAAGGACCCCAAGAGGCACTTGATAACACATTGTGGTAGAATGAGTTTATGGCTAAAGTGCTCAAAGAGAATGCCTTCTTGATAAGATGGAGGGGATTTTTCATGATGGCATCCAATTTTGCTACCCTCCTCTTTTCTGCGACAGCTTCCAGTATGTCCAGGGTTTGCCGTGTGATAAAGCAGGTTTTTCCTGATAAGTGTTTTCAGGCATTGTGCTTCTTTTGTGCTCAGATTGCTTCCCCAAGTGACTATAGCATAGAACACAATACTGGATACTTTGGGCTGGCAAAACATTACCAGCAGCTTGCAAAAAATACCTGAGTCTGCTCAGCACAAACAATCTGTTTTGGCCATTTCTGTTCAGTGCCATTGTGTTGTCAAGCCAGTCCAGTTTCTTGTTAATGTGAACTGCCAGGTTCTTGTAGCTCTGCACCACTTCCACATCCTCCCCCTGAATGGTGACTGGTCTCAGAGGCTTCTTGGAACATGGGAAATCCACCACCAGCTCTTTTGTCTTGCTGATGGTGAGTTGCAGGTTGTTGTTCCTGCAGCACAAGACAAAGTCCTCCACAATTTTCCTGTGTTCTGACTCATCTCCATTATTAATGCAGCCTATGGTGAATGAGTCATCTGAAAATTTCTATAGCTATAATATATTACATCAATGCACGTAATTGTAGCACAGTGATGTGAATTATTATACGTGTGAGCCATCATTCAGCTGGTTTCACTACATTCTCCTGCTTTATCAGGAATATCGTTATATCACAGTTCCTCCAAAATGTTGTGTAGGGGTGGGTAAGAGTTGTAAATATACACACATTCTACTGCCACGTTTTCTTTCATGAAACCCGACTTTTGCATGGAAGGTTGAGTACACATATTCCAGGTCTCTTTTTGTGCATACACAAGTTTTATAAATCTGATCCCTATGTAACAGGTGTCAGGTCACACTTACAGGTAATCTAATTTAGACACCATTTAAATATCCGACTACGCCACCCAGTTTTATTAAGAGACTGGGAACTCCTGAAATTTACCAATAATAGCACACAGGTTTCTTTAAATTGGGCGGTGAGTAAACACACAATGAAAGACACAACAGTAATTTCAGAAAAAAGCAACAGTAAGTTCTATTACACAAGACAATAAAAAAAATACATTAAAAAGATAAATGAACCTAACAAAATCTAAACATATCAGGAACGAATTTCCTTTTTTTAAAAGGAAAACACACAGTCCACACTCTAAAAGTCCGTTAAAAGCAAGAATTGGAGGATACAACCTTTAGTGGTGCAGAGTCCAGTTTGCGCACTGTGTTACCCTAACACTTAATTGTTCAACTGTCCATGGATGTACTCTGTTCCCTGGACACTCGTTTCCCAACAGAAGTTGTGTCAAATTGTTGAATCCCTGTCAGCGTCTCTTCGTTGTTCCTTTTTCTTCCACTCTGGGCTCCTTGTGTTGCTGTGACCTAGGCACGCCTCATTTCTCGTCTATCAGCTTTGCTTGGTCCTTTCATGCGGATTCCCTCTCTCGCTGAACCAACATACGGCGTCTCCTTGTGGAGCTGTCTCTTCCTCCCTGGAAGTGTTGCCGTCCTTGTGCCTCACGTCGTGCCAGCCAGGTAACCTTGCCTGCCTACGAGCCCCTGTGCTCTGTCCGAGTGTCTTGGCAGTGTTCTCAGTGGACTGTTCCCTCTGCCTTCTGCTGCCCAGGAGTTTAAATCTTCTTCAGTCCCTGCTGTTGTCAGTCCTGGACAATCAGTATAATCAAAGGAACATCTAAATTTCCTGGGTTTAACAATTAATGAAAACACAAGTTAAGAAAATGTATTGTTACCAACCATTAATGAGTACAGATCTGCTGATTAGAAACCAATATTGTCAAACATGTTAATTTCAGGTAAATACAGACATCCTCCAAGGAAGCATCAGTTCCTTTATCACACGTGGTATTGTTTGTATGCTCAACCAGCCAGACTTCAAAGTGGTGACTCCTTTGCAAGACAGTAAATGCCTACACAGACAACCCTGACACAATCAGTAACTGGATTATCCAGGAAATCGAAAAACAAGGTCCCCTTCTGACACCTACTTCATACCTTACACCTGGTGTGGCCTGGTTAGGCCCTTGCTCCCTATGACCCTCAGGCGGAAAATTTGGGTATGATTGTAATTTTGAAATCACACTACTGCTATTCTTTCCTCGCTGTTATTTTGCCATAATAGCAGACATTCACACGGTGCATTATACCTATATTTGACTAGTAGGAATACTCATCTACAAAGGTTAAAATTTAGACAAAATAAAAAATTAGCACATTTCACAGGCATATTCTTTCAGCTGGTATACTGCAATTTCTAGCAGCAACTGGGTGCTTTTAACAGACATTATGAAAATAAAGGACTATAATTTGCTGAAGATTTACTGATAAGTTCACTTTTATTTATACACCTCTCCTTGTTGAATTTGATATTTGCTGAAAAATGGTCATGCTGAAAAAGGTATCTTTTGTGTATGAAGTGTAAACAATATGCAAACATATCAAAAATGGTTTGAGATTCACAAGGAGTCATTCCTCTATTGTTTTACATGAACTCTATATTTATTTATTTATTTATTTATTTATTTATTTATTTATTTATTTATTGTCTAATGTGCCATTCCCAACAAAGAATAACTCCACAACAAATGAGGCAATTGCTGGCAGACAAAGGTTATCTTATCAGCCTTGTACTTAGATGGCAGGTGAGGAGCAAAGAAAAAACTGCAGTGATAATGGAAGCTGTAATATTTTCCCCTTTTATACGTGTACATGAGCTTCTCTGTTAATCTTAATGTACACAGGGACTTAGCTGTCAAGATGTAATCAGGGAAGCAGAATAATCTTTTGTCACTGTTTGCAGCTATTCCCTGGCCTCTTCTCCCAAGTTGTGAATAATGGATGTAAGGCAGACTTAAGTGCCTGTGAAAAAATGATTAATCACTGTAAAAGGTAAAGGCTGGCTTAGATACTGCTATTCCCTTATTGGTTGAACAGGATTCAGTGATAGAAGGCTGCCAGCTTCACTTTCAGTAGACTGCTGGTCTGCTGTGCTGATCCTTATATAAGAACTGGATGTGCTGACTGAAGATCAGGTCAAGTTAAGTGAGAAATTTAGACAAGGAAAGAGTGACCATGGTTTTAGATTGCATCAGCTCAACAGCTGTTCAGTCTCTGTCAAAATAACAGAGGAACAGTTATTTTAAAAGCAAGAGAGTGAGACCAATGTATGTAAATTCTGTATTCTAATTCTAGATTATCTGATAATATTGTTTTTTGTATCAGTATGCTGCTGCTGAAGTATGTGAATTTCCCCTTGGGATTAATAAAGTATCTATCTATCTATCTATCTATCTATCTATCTATCTATCTATCTATCTATCTATCTATCTATCTATCTATCTATCTATCTATCTATCTATCTATCTATCTATCTATCTATCTATCTATCTATCTATCTATCTATAGACAGTGCTCTGTTAAGCTTGAACTGTCTTTATAGTTTGTATCCTTTGCCTTGTTCAGTTTTAGCCAAACACTCAAGCTAAAATAGAGCAACATACACTTTTGAGGCTCTAGGTACAGATAAAGATAAACTGGAGAGAAGGTGCCAGGGCTCATTGGTTGACTCCTTTTACACCTCTCTAACCATAGCTCTACATTCTTTTAAGTTATTCATATGTCTAAGTTCAAAAATGTTACATACTGTAGCATGTTCCATAATAAGCTGAATGATAAAACATAAAAACGTTACAGTGCAATTAACAGCATTGCAGCATAAAACTGATTAAAATATGTGTTAAACCTGACTCATTCCTTCTTTTTTGTTCATTTGTCCTAGAATATCTTCTAAATGCCCATGACACTGAGCAGGTGAAAACACAAACAGAAAATAAATGGATTAATGAATGTACTAAAGGAGTTTGCAGTAAGGTGAAATGTAGACAGTATTGCAAAGATAACAAACAGTACATGAAACTGAAAATAAAGCACATTGTTTCATAGAGAACATAGTGTCACCCATTAAATATACATTTATAAAATAAAATATAAGTTTACACTGGGTTTTAACAACAAAACTGGCTTCATGAGTGTAAAAATAGTTAGAGTGTAGGTGCAGTAATGTTCAGTTAGAATTCACGAGAAAAGACAATATAAATGATCTTTACTGCATGGAATTAGTTTCTTGCTAAGCTTTCATTCAGCGACGGGCGCTCAGCAGGCTCCTGTCAATCTTGGAGAATCCACTGCATCCACTAAACAGTATCATCTCCAGACAGAGGAGCAGCTTCAGCGACAGACTGCTGTCACTTTCTTGCACCACTGACAGACTGAGGAGATCATTCCACCCCCACACTATGCGACTCTTCAATACCACCTGGGGGGTGTAAACGTTAACATTATTCAAAGTTATTGTCTGTCTGTATACCTGCATTGTTATCACTCTTTAATTTAATATAGATACTTTATCTATCTATCTATCTATCTATCTATCTATCTATCTATCTATCTATCTATCTATCTATCTATCTATCTATCTATCTATCTATCTATCTATCTATCTATCTATCTATCTATCTATCTATCTATCTATCTATCTATCTATCTATCTATCTATCTATCTATCTATCTATCTATCCTCACTCACTCCCTGTCCACTTGTCTTGGTGAGGGTCACAAAGTCAACAGATTAAGCTAAGTAACAATAGTCCACAATCTCACTCTAGCAGCAATCTGTAGGTACATCTGATGAATTCCCATGCAGTCTCAGGTTCAGGTAAGTGATATGAAATACACATCTTTCAACATGCCTAGGGTCTTCAACTGGCACCTTGTGATCCAGAGAACCACTGGGTGCAAACCAAGGTCTTCCCATATTGTCATGTTTCTTATCCATTCACAGAATGTGAGTCCACCAACAATATGCAGGAATGTCATTTTGGATTCTTGTATTCACTAGTACGTTGTGACCGTAAAATGTAGATAGGTAAAGATGTTGATTGGTCAGTCTACTATTCAATGATCCTAGGGAATGGTGGGAGAAAATCTTTCAATTAGCATCTCAGAAATGAAGCTGAATTTAGCCATCCATTGAATACACCCTAGTTCCCTATGTACCAGGCATTTCATAATTCATCTAAAAATGCTTCATTGATTGAATATAGCTTGTTTAAAACTATACCCAGGGCAAGATGCAATTTTTGAGCGTTGTTATCAAGTCCTAGCAATACCAGGCCAAATCATTTTCAGGATTTAAAAAATTTATAGAATAACAGTTTTTCCTAGACATACAACACCAGTAGATTCCGACCCTTACAGTATTCTTCCAGAAGTACCATCTGTAAATGATACCTTCAAATAAAGAAAACAATCAGGCAATTTTTGGAGTCATGTCTACACCAGTACATATCAGCTATTGGGTTAGGTGCCAATATCATGCATGTAAAATATAGCACTTTATGGATACTGCTGTTCAAATTGGTCACTTATGTAAAGCATTGAGATATTCAAATTATTTATAAGTTTGCTGGTAAAATAATATTTTCTCATTAACCTTTTAAAGTTGCAACCTTAGCAGATGGTTAATACATTTCTGTATGATGGCTTAAGGACTGATGAAGGTGCTGGTTATATTTTTCAGCTGAAATATTTCAAATCCACAACCTTGTTTTATATTAAAGATATACTGTACCTACAAGTATGTATTAAAATAACAATTGAAGGAATTACTCTGAAAAATAGCCCAGCTAAAGCCATATTATCCTAAATTCAAATCCATCTCTGTGATTAAACTGGGAAAAGCTGATTGATTAAAACAAATACATTTTTTGAAAAGTTCATTGCATGTTTTATTTTCCATTGCGCTGAAAGTAATCAACACATCTGTGCAGTTGTCATTTATCATGTACTGTTAACCTTGAACCTAATGAGCTTCAAGAGCTTCATAGCTAAGGCCTGAATTGGTATACAAAAAATAAAATACAAAAATATTAAGTAAAACGTCTTTGGCTTTAAAACTCAAAATTCACTTTAGTTTTGCATGGTTGCCTTCCAATTAACGTAGTGTACAGCCTGCTGCAAAATGGATAACATCATAACCATATAACATCTTTTTATAGCAGAAGACAGAAATAGCAGTATACTTGCTCACTGTATCATCATCATATTCTTACCATTTGTGAGTCACTGTGCACAAAATCAAAACCATAAAAGATAGCAATGCACCAGCTGCTTCCCTTCAAACCTCTACAAGAGCAAGTTAGCAATACTGTAGCAAAAGATGAGCAAAACATGTGATAAATATAAACAGGTATAAGTAGATTTTTTAACTAAAATATAATGAGCACATACATACAAATGAGCCGTTTACCCATGCGTTTTCTGGCAACCATTCAAATGATAAAAATTGTTAAGTGGAATTGATTTTGCAGTCAGGATTTCAGTGTGTAAATTGATACAAGAGATTTTTATTTCTTCCCTCTCTCTTAAACATCTGAATAATATTCCTTAACTCCAATTAAAACTTTATTCCTTTGTCCCGAAACTCAGCATTTTATTCCTACCATCCAAACATCTAATTTGATTTTTCTTCCCCTAATTCTAGAAAAATAGCAAACAGGCACACCCCTTTAGATATTTTCAAATGGAGGTCTATCTACATCTCTGATTTTGATATTCTGTATATTTGTACTTATGGTTGCATTTTGAGTATGGTTGATAGCTCTGGATAAAGGAAATTTTGCTTCCTGAACACTTTTGGATGTATCTTATGGATCTTGGCCTGCTAATCAAAAAAATCACCTTTAATTTGTTTGAAGTTTTATTGCAATTGCCTATTTTTGCGATTTTCCGTCATATTATATGTATACATCTACACTATAATAAGACTGAAACATTTATAGTAATCAAAAAGTAGTGGCTCTACCACTAGTATTTCAGGGTGGATATTTCAAGTGGGTTTTATTTGCGAATAGAAGAAAAAAATAGCTCAATTGAACTAATGTAATGTATTAATTTCATGTTTCACCAAATTCCTATGTGCTATAATCAATAATTTGAGTTCACCATGAAGCTGTCTATCGTAATCACCAGAAATTTTTCAGAAAGCAATACAATGGAAAAAGTTATTGTTCAGTGAAGATAATCTTTTGGAGGGGGCATTCAGATATTTTATTTAGAATATCAAATTAAACTGCCTTATTGGATACTCTTACACTGTAAATTGTAACTTAATGGCCAATATCTGTCTATTCATGGCTTGGGAGAAGGGCAGCAGGATCATTTATTAGTTTGACAGGATGGGATGAAAATCTGGAAACATCCCTGGACAGAGTGTCAATCCATCGCAGGACACAGTCACACAACATTAGTAATAAATGTTTCCTACTAATTACAATTCTCTGGTGTTCTCAGGCTGATGACCATTCTATTCACAAATCATTGTAAAGTCAGCTGATTGAGTTCTGAACCGTAGAAAGAAGTATAACATGTTGGAGGACGTAAAGATTTTCAGAAAATAAGTTAAAAGAATATCAGAAGAATTATAATTATTAACATTTCATTAACAAATTAGGGTTTATGACATATAAAATGCATCCATCTATCTATTATTAGAACTTTCTAAGTGGGTGGGAGAGGGCACAAAGCAGGACTCAACCTTGGATGAGGCTGCCAGATGTCTTATATACAGTACCTGTTTAATTTGTGCTTCATGGTTCATTCAAGTTTGCAAGGCTGTACAGATTAAACTGAGTTCAAATGCTGCAAAGATCCTAATGTGCTTGTGAAGATCTAATCTAATCCAGATTAACAATGCCTAAAGGTAGTGTAGCTATGTTTTCACTTTTTTTGTAATATTGTTTTATTTGAAATATAATCAGCTTTCATTTCTTTTCATTTGTCTTTTAGAACAATAAGATATTCAGGAAGTAATATTAGAAAACTGGTATTTGGTATTTTACCCTTGCAAAGGGCACAACACATTGTTTAAATACAGAAGTCCAAAGTAATCAAAAAAAGAAAAAAGGCCATGCTTTAAATGTACATTATCTTAAATGGGGTATTTGTGCTATTTCTATTATTATTAACTGGTGATATATTTGTCATAGCCAAGTACGTTAGACGAAGATAAATTAAAAATAAAGTGACCACACTGTAACATCCTGAAAACTGAGCTGACGTAAGTGCTGACAAGGGAAGTCAAGGAGATGAAAACATAGTTGTGCTGAGTTTAATCATGACCTTTACTATTAGATTTGGAAGATGGCATTCAAAAAAAATGTGCCACAGGTCATTTTTTTCCTTTCAGAACTCGTCCTTTTTTGACTAACCTCTGCCTATTGCTGTAGATTCATCAGTTAGCCATTTACATTAGTCTTACAAAATAAAGCATTTGATTTTAGGCAAACTATATTGAATTGTATGGCATTCAGTACATTTTTAATGAACTTAATTGTTTTGCTATTGATTTTTTAATTTTTGAATTGGGGGGAACAGTCACACATACTGTAAATTAGAACTGTGAGAATTTTGGATTCAAAAACAGACCCAGACTCTGTCTGTGTGTGGATTGTGTTTTTTCTTTGTATACTCTACTTTTCCATCTGCATGCTATAGATATTCATATTACATTGATTGATTTCTCTAAATTGACCGGTGCAGATTTGTGGACACTTTAAATTGGTACTGTGAGTTTGTGTGAGTGTGCTCTGTGTTAAACTGATGCCTTGTTGCTGTTTTTTACCTGATACTGCCAAGATATATGTTAACTCCCACAACTTTGAACTGGAGTTAATGGGTTTGATAAGAAACAGAGGTGCGTATATTTTTAAATGGGCTTCTTGGTACTGTTGCCTCCAAGCTTCAGAAATCTGGGTTTGAATAAGCACAGGTATTGTCTGTAAAGCGCTTGCACATTTTGAGTTCATATTAAGGATTGGGTCTTGTCTGCTGTTCGTTAATTTCACAGTAGGTTCAGCTTCCCAAGAAAGATCAAAGAATGGAACCAAAAAACATACAGGATTCTCCAGAGTAAATCAACATGTAATCTCCAAATTGAATTTATCCCAGCGAGAGTCAAACCAGGAATCATCAAATTACAGGATGTGATCCTATCTACCGTGTCAACCAACTGGACAATAAAAGTTATTTTGTGCATAGCAATCTACACCAAATTTCCAGGCAAAATATAAGTACAGATTATACTAATTACTAAATATAGAATTAGTATACGCAAAGATACAGATTTGTTAAATAACAGAAAAGAAAGTACAAACTGATCAACATAAATGGAAACCAAAAGTATCTGTCCATTAATTAACTGGTGAGCTATGGCCAATTGACAATGGACAAGATAAAACTTATAAAAGAAAGTCAAAGACAAAATCCTGTAACGGTCTTGGGAGACCACCGCCAAGTAGCTGTCCCCCTCCTGTGCATTTAATAGTAAAGTCTGTGCTGAGCCATCCAATTTGATGACTGAATCTTTCCATACAATGATTTTAGTGCTTGTTTATATGAAATAACTTTTCATTAAACTGTAGACAAGTGTCACTTGATATGTGATATGATTTGGAGTTTGAAAAATGGCAGATAATGTGAGGCCTCTAAAAAGCTCCACTTAAGGCAGGCCAGTACCTTCACATGCCAACTCAGAAAACGCTCACTTCAGACCAGCTTGCCCCAGCAATCCTACCTGCATGCTACAGCTTGAGCTGGCTCCAAAATATGCAGCTGGCACTGAAAAGTCAAAAAGACTATGATATACAGGGGAGATAAAAACGTGAAAACTCTGGCTTCTAAATACAATCAGAAACTGTAATCTTTATAAACTGAGCTTCCTTTTACAGAAATAGGAGAAATAACAAAAATGTTGAAAATAGCAAAAAGGATTGCATTGGAAAACAAGTTCCAATAAAAAAACAAAAACAAAGCCAGAAAATCCACGCGAAAAAGAAAACTCACTATAAACTCCTTTACACTAGAATGCACCGCTGCCGATTCCTTTCCTCTGCACTACTTATTAAGCCAGAGGGATGATCCAGCAGCAGTGATGTCAGTGTAGCCCCGACTCCTGGGATTCCACCTAAAAAGAACAAGGAACAAAACTACATTTAAAGGGACAGTACACAATTATCACATTTCTATTTATATAGAATACAAAGTCTGTCTGTCTGTCTGTCTGTATATCTGTCCCCTTTTCACGAGAGAAATGCTTAACAGATTTAGATCAGATTTTTTTCTGTAATTTGCTTGAACATTCTGGTTGATTTTATCATAGTTTATCATACTTATTTATCATAGTTCACTTGTAGTACCAATTTATTTGCGCAAATCTGAGAGAGACGCAACAGACCGAGGGGAGGGGGGCAAGGACCCTCCTTATTCACACACCAGCCTCGGGGCATACCTTACCTCCGCAAAGCTAGTGAAGAAGAAAACTGCTTAATGAATTTAAATCAGGTTTTTAATTATAATTTGCTTGAACATTCCAGTTGATTTTTCGACTTCTCTCATCGTGCTAAGAATCATAGTTTGCTTGCAGGAGCAATATACGCGCTAATCCAAGACAGAGGCCGCGGGCCGAAGGGAGGGGGGAAGCGTGACGTCAGGAATAGGGAGCCCGGCAGGGCACTCCTCACTCACACGCCAGTCTCTGTTCGAGTTGCTCTACCTCTCCATTTTGGAGTGTACCTTGCCTCCTCTTAGCTAACGATACTTATTTGTTTATTGATTTTTAAAGTTTGTCCTGTTTCAATACTACACAGGTGGAGCTGCGAGGGACATATAAAACAACAGGTAACATAAACATATGAGAAATAATAACTCCAAATAAACAAAAACAACAAATAAACATAAAATACATACAACTTCAACCTGATTTTGCAACACCAACACTGACAGTACACATACTGTATACTAAGTAACGTCTACTATCTGCTTTTGGGGTGATGATTGACCTCCAAGGTTTTTTCTTTATTTTATTGTAGAATCAACTCTCGCCAGTGGCTAGCAGGGTGGCCGTGTGGCACATGCGTATGGGCGCTGTTCTTATCCCTAAATTATTCTTGAGGCAGACTTAAGACTTAAGTGAAAAATTAAAGAAAACGTACTAAGTAATTGCAACACAAACACTGACTTAATCGGTTTTAACACGAAAAGGTGCCAACGAAAGAAGTGAAGAAGCGAGCCACTAGGGTGGAGAAAAGAAGATCTGCTCAGGAAGCAGCAAGCACATCAACATCAAATGAATGCTAAACGTATAGATAAAGAGTATGAAAACTATGAATGCTCAAGTCAAGTGTATTCACTGCATGGTATCGTGCAGTGCACCATTACTGGTCTTTTATATTAGCAGATCTTTCCACAGCTTTGGTGTTATGCCACTTGAGAGTTCCAAAGCAGTACCAAAAATGCCCACTTGAGGGGAAATCCTGTTAAAAACCCTGGCTAGTATCACAGAATGCAACATAGAATTATAATAATAAAAGATTCATTCTTCAAAAATGCTCTTCAATAACAATGAAGCTCCATAAATGTTATGAACTAGACGTTCCAAGGCATACAAATCCTGAAAAGCATTTCCAACAATCCCCACTAGAGGGGAAACATAGCTAAACCTCAGCTAAATGGGCAAACACAAAATCTGCACTGTAGCACAAGAAGCTCTCTGGAGTACAAACAGGAACTGCAAGAAAAGGCAAAGCAATCCAAGGCAAACATAGTCCCAAAACAAAACCCAAAATGAAATCAAAAACAGAACACAGGCTCAAATATCTATCTATCTATCTATCTATCTATCTATCTATCTATCTATCTATCTATCTATCTATCTATCTATCTATCTATCTATCTATCTATCTATCTATCTATCTATCTATCTATCTATCTATCTATCTATCTATCTATCTATCTATCTATCTAGTAATCACACAACGTACCAAGCACAACAAAACACAAGTAAACACTCCACTCCCTAGCACATTTGAAATAAACTACCAAGAACTGTCGAAGACCCTCTAAACGTATAAATTGAAAAGTGTAGTTGCTGGTGGTGAGTGGCATGTGCCCCCCCCCCCCATAACACCAACAGCTTAAAGACAAGATCAAAAACAAAGATCAATGCACAGTTGCATTGTCAGCTGTACTGTGTCAGAGTGCCCGTGTCGATCAAACACAGGAAGCTCTGCAGTTTACTTGTGACTTTACGCTGTAGGAAGATAAGTAAATAAATTAAGGTAAATAACATTCAATCTGGCTTTTATATAAGTAACATATAAATGTTTTTATTTAACCCTTTGCAGTCGTATTTAATTTTCAACGTCACGCTACATTAGTCGTAATTAATTATTGAAAAAACGCCAATAATTACAGCAGTTATTTTTTTCAAGCACGTAGGAATAACACAGGCCACTTTTCTCGACCAGGCGACTGTGCAAATCGGTCAGAAACTTGCAGGGCCACCAGCGGTGGCCTGACGACCTATAGCGCACTTTTTACTAAGGCCAGTTTTCTGGCTTAACGACCGCAAAGGGTTAAAGACCATCACAAAACATAATCACAAACAGGACTTTGCATGATATGTTGGTGAGCTCTGTAAGTCATGCTGTTTTGTTGGAGGACAGGTGTGGGGAAGACTGACTGGCAGGATGACGTCCGACCTCTTGGCGCATCCAAAAAGTGCCATCTTTCGCCTTTACGCCTGGTACAGCTGCATTGTTCTTATATGTGAGTGAACATTTCTTGTGGGGCGGGCTTCTGTTCTCTTTTTCCGATGTAGAACCCTCGTCCTCATCCGAGTTCACCTCTGTTATAGCACATCTTTATTTGAAAACAGTAGTGTCAGATCGGGGCAAGTGTGAACGCGACTGAGAGAATAAACCTGAATAAAAAAAAAAGCTAACCTTTACAAGTACCATACAATTACACCGGCCATTACAGACTCAAATCAAATGTGTGTTTTTATTGTATAATAGTAACAATAAGAGCAGCCCACTACTCAAAATGTTTATTTTGAGACGTGGGGAGGCTTGAACTAGCAATCCTTTGAATAGGAGTCAGCAGTTCTTACCGCTGTAATACCAAAGAAGTCGCTACAACAAACCACACTAACCCGATTTCTTTTTCTTCGGTTATAGTCTTGAATAAAAGCGCACTTGTTCTGTTATATTTATACCTTTTGTGAAAGTACTTATTTGATATTTGGATTTCAGTCTTCACACATTATGTACTTCATGTCTACATTTTGTCGTTAGTACTAAAACATGGAAAAAGTTTATCTTTTAGGTATGTGTTGAACATTTCTTGCATTTCCTGTCATCCTACACTTACATAGATCATTGTAGACACGTAACACATGTGAAATGCATGTGTTCCAAATAACGATATATTTTTTTAGCCTATACAGCTCTAGGTACTATTTCACTCCCTGATAAACCAGACTTGAACTGGGAGAGGTTTTTGCTGTTTCTGTGGAGGTGGGAGGATGGGATAGTAGGCTGCTTGCTGCTTGGGCTTATCGATGCATTTATAAGACAAAAGACGCTGAATGGAGAGGTGCGGGCATATTTAAGGTGGGCCGGATTTACAAGTTTTTTTGTAAGCTTTGGTAATTCTAGTGTTAAATCACAATTACAGAAAAAATAAAAAAATAAAAAACAATTAAACTCCAATTCCACCAGACACTTTGGCAAACCCTCATTTTTATAAGGCCAAGGGCAATCCCTGGAGGCAATGGACAGGTGGTCCCACCTCTGAGGGACAACCCACAAAATACAAAGCTCATAAGCAGTGGACTGAGAAACCAAAGACTTTACAACTTTTGCCTAAGAAATGAGTAAAAGTTTTGAGTATTAGTGTTGGAAATTGAAATCCATTATGGATGGGCCAAGACAAAATTGTGGATGTGTTAGATAGGAGAGGGATAGATATAATTTGTGTGCAGAAAATAAGATGGAAGGGAGTGAATGTTAGGGAGATAGGGAATAGTTTTAAATTATATTAGTGTGATGTGGGCAGCCATGCATTAACCTCTAGTGGGACATCATGTAGTCATGAACCGAGATGGACCAGGGCAAGTGTGGAAATAGACAAGGCTTTATAGTGAAAAATGTGCAGAACTTTATTAAATACAAAGAATTACAATGACACAGTGCAAACAATCATTTAATAAAACACTATTCTTTTAAAATTGTGCCCATAAAATAGTTTCTTCCAAGGACCTTGAAAATAAATAAATATTTAAAAAATACAAACAATCCAAATATGATGCATTCCCATTTCTGCAACCTTAATTGGTACCTACAAGCTCATATAGACTCATATAGCTTGCCGCACCACAATCTGCCACCTCCTTCGGTCCTGACCTGAACTGTTACCTCAACTGGTGCTCCACAGCTCAATTAGCTTCTGTGCTTCAGTCAGCAGAGTTAAAACCTGCTGCCTCCCGGAAATCTTCACACAGCTCAGCCATCTGTGCAGACCTTTCTAACAGGAATACCTTCCACCAACAGTTCCTCAATCAAGCTTTTCTTTCTTTCTTTCTTTCTTTCTTTCTTTCTTTCTTTCTTTCTTTCTTTCTTTCTTTCTTTCTTTCTTTCTTTCTTTCTTTCTTTCTTTCTTTCTTTCTTCTATGTCATTGTCCTGTTTACTATCTCCTTTTCCTGAAACACTAACTCACCCTTTTATTTCGTGGCAACCCCAGCTGACTCTAGTTAATTAAGCCCCACCTTTCTTCCTGTAATTAACTCAATACGGGCAATCGCAGTCAAGAGCAAAACACACATCTGAAGTGGTTAAGCCACCAGAAAAGTGCACTAAATTCCACTAAAATTTATAATAAATTAATCCAATAAAACACCCCCTAACTCAACTTACTACATATAAAGCACAAAATACAATAGTTTTTGAAAATTAAATCATTAATGTAGTATCACCATATGCACCTGTAAAGGGATGCTAGGAAGAGAAGACGGAGGCATTTGGAAAATATGGTACAGGACAAAGACAGAGAATTGTCCTTTGTTTGGATTTGACTAGAAGAGTAGAAGAAGCAAGTGGTGGATTCAAGGATGAACATGATGGGTATGAATACATTTTGGAAATAGCACAGAGCTTTAGGTGGGTGTCCATGAATAACTGTTTCTCAAAATGCTAAGTAGCACCTGATAATCTTTGAAAATGGTGGTATTCAAAGTTAATTACATTATTATGGTGAGAACTGACAGAAACTGAAGGTTTACAATGAACTATAGAATAATAATACCAGGAGAGGTACTGTATATGTGAAACACCACAGGCTTCTAGTAATGGAACTAAAGAAGAAAGGAAGCAAGCCTAAGAAGAGATAAGGAAATTCAAGAATTACGATGTGGTGAGAAGGGATAAAAGAGAGAGTAGTTTATACAGTATATGGGAATTATTGTGAGTTTAAATTAATAGAACACTTTATAAAAGTGTTAGAAGGAACAACAGATGATAGATTAAGATAACTTGTGAGAATACATGATAGACAATATGTGTTCATTAAAGGTATAGGAACAGTAAAGTGGCATTTATTATGCAGTGACGTTAAGCGAATGGGAAATAAAAAATTATATTATGCATTTATAGATTTATAGAGCTGAACAATTTAAAAACCAGAGGGCTTTAGTGTTTTAATGTTTAAGGAAGTGAAAAAACTAGTAAATCTGGTAAAAATGATGTATGAAGATTTGTTAAGAAAAGTGACAATATGGAGACAGAAATGTTTTAATGTGTAAGTAGTTTCAGCTCTTTAGCCCTTTTCAGTTTGATCTTATGATATATGTGCTTAGTGAGGGAATGGGATGGTGAATTCTGGAAATTCCAATGTTAATTATTGTGGTAGAGTCAATAAATGCTGGAAAATTGGAGACTGTTCAGTAGCAGGAGGAGAGTGGAAATATTATTAATAATTAGATCCTAAGAAGGTATAGACCTTTAAATACTGGAGTCAGTTATAACCTGAGAGATGGGCTGTAAAATGGAAAGGCATGCAAGAATAAAGGTAGCAAAGGTCAAAATGGTGATGTGAGGGAGTGCTATGAGAGAATACTGTATGATGATAAGCAAAATAAAAGTAAAGGTCTGCTTAACAGTAGTCAGGTCAGTATTGATGTACGGCGCAAAGACATGAGCAATAAAGATGAGGAGAATAAAGCACTTCACAAACACAATTACATTACAAAACATTACAATGCAAGCTATTTATCTATTTTATACCCACTAAATCAGAGTTATGGGGTACATCACAACACCAGATGAAATAAAAAAATAATTTACAAATTGTAAAAGTCAGAATTAAGAAGTTGACAGGATAGTACTTTAATGCACAAAGTGAAAACACAGTATTACTGTATACGAGTAGCAAAAAAGATGAAGTATGTCTGCGGCCTGTATTTAAAAGTTGCAAACAAAAAAGTTCACTGGGAGAAAGAGGAAGAAAATCCTAGAGAGCTTTTGATATCACTTGAAGTACTTTCATTGCCCATTTAGTGCTGGTGGTTTCTGTAATTATTTTCTCACCAAATAGCATAGTTTCATTTTTAGGTAATCCAGCTAGACAAGCTATGAAGCCATGGGATTTTTCATGACAGTTACCAGTTAACTTTTTACCTAGTCACAGTGTACTGCTTTCACATTCTGTGGATAGCAGAATATAACATAATTCAAAATGACCAGTGACTGGGCTGATTTACCTGCTCAATTTTAAAAATGTTTACATGTTGTGCTGAGACTTTTAAACATAAATACAGTGTACCCAAATTGCAGTAATGAATTTGTGAGTAGTCACATAATTAGCAAAAGCAAAGCTTTATTAGTATTTTCATAACCAAAGTATCCACTACATTGGCATACTTTGGACCCTTTTCTTACCCAATAACCCATACCAGGTGTGCATTAGCATTAGAGAGATACATGGAAACAGACATAATGTAGGCAGAGGTAGAAGTGATGAACGGCCTCCTGTTCTGTCAGCTAAGAGAAAACCATCTGGTCCTCATTCCCCATGCACTCCTCTTTTACTCATGTCTACCTTTATCACAAATGGGCATTCAGTATCTGGGAAGGCTTCACCATTTATAGCTTTATAGGAGAGTGGCAAAGAGAAGGCCACTTTTAAAAACATGCACATGATAGAGTTTGCCAGAATGCACCGCTCTGAAGTCAGCTTGAAGAAGATTGTGTGGTTTGATAACACCAATGTTGAGCTTTTTGGCCATCAGACTAAACATGGCACAAGCCATACACTGCACATTATAAAAAACATGCCATTCACATCATGAGGCATTGTGGTGGCAGCATCATGCTGCAGGGATGCTTCTCTGTACCATGATGACTTGTGAAGGGTGGAGGTAAAATGACTGGGGCAAAATCCAGGAGGAAAACTTGATGCAGTGTGCAAGAAACCTTGTAATTTGGGAGAAGATTTGTTTTCCAGCAAAACAACAGTTGCGAGCATAAAGCCAAAGCTACAAAAGAATGGAATACAAACAGCAATGTTAATGTCCTGGAGTAGCTAGGTCAGAGCCCAGTACCCATATTTATCAAGCATTTCAGAGTTTCAGAAGAATTGCACTAAAAGACTGACTAGGATAAGAATTTTTCCTACTCCAGAGTAGGACATGAGAAGTATTTATGAAGCATCATACACTTGCTCCCAGCTAGGAGTAAGAGTTCACATTTCAGAATGAATAATGTCACGTTTTTATGGCACCCCAAGCCACAAAGTGGTACTCATGATGTTGTTTGGTAGTTTTCTTGGAAATCATGATGACGCTTTGTTTTTTTTCTCATACTAATGGTAACGTTTCACTACAGAGATAATAATAATAAAATTAAAAGCATAAGAATGAGAAGTAAAACATAAGAAGATAAGATATTGCACTAAGCTGAACATAATTGTTGCCACTTTGCAGCAATATCAAGAATGATACTGTAATGAGCACTGAGTAGGAAAGATCAAGACACAGACTGAATGAGAGAAAATCCTGATAATAGGCATGTTTATTTAACAGTGAATGATCCACAGCTATACTTTCAGAAGAATCAACCTTTTCCTTGTAATGAGTAACAGTTATACTAAAACTACCCATGGTGCTATTTCTGAAGTCGCATTCACACTTCTAGTGTTCCTGATCAACTTCCATTATGTTCTGCCATGCCTTTCTCCATGATCCCCCCTTATCTTCTGCGAAGCTCTAGTCTTTTAACCTTCCTGGGCATGTAAAGTGGTTCTTGGAATGCAGCGCTTAGTATACCTGTGTCATATTTTGCTTTCAATCATTCATCCAGTCCAGCTTATCTTCAGGGAAGTATTCATTTGCAGTAGATCAACTTGGCTGCTGCTGACAATGAGCACAGCTCACAACAGTCAGTCATAGTAATCACGCCACAAGAATACATTTTGGAAGAAGCAATACCTTTTCCAAAATAACACCGCCACTTCTTTAGTTCCATGTCCCCTGCAGTAGGCAATTCTTTGAAATTAGACGACTATCTGCAATCTGTGACATTTTATGCATGCTAGTGGCTTGATTAGTCAATAATACTAGAAAGAACACTGAGGTTTTGCCAATGAATTTTATCCTTGGTCCCTAACAGCAATACAGGCTAGACTAAAGATATTGTAGATCTTGTATTAATGCAGCTGCATTTGCCTCCCTATAATATATAAAGCTTATTATCAGGACTAGTCAAGACCACCCATTCTTTCGTAACAGATGTGTTGTGAAGGCTGAATTATTCACAGGGTGGCCTTCCGTCATGTGGCTATAAACACATCCTACAAAATCAACTCTTTTTTCTACTCCAATAGCAGTGAGCATCTTCTGCGTGTCAAAGTGAATGGTGCAACCACCCTGGCATGATCAGACCTGCATTAACCCAGACCCCTTGCCCCACCCTTCTTTTCTGCTGGGAACAGAACAATAATAAATCATGCTAAGGTGAAATACCTGAGACTGATTTCTTGGAGCTACTTGCTTAAAGTAATTGACAGAAAAAGCAACATTCTCATTTTGACAATTTTTCTAAACCAACTGATGAGGTGACTTTGATTTAGAATGTTGTATAGCACAGGATGCAGGTCTGTAATGAATTTGCCTTTCAGTAAAATGTTATATGTAATTTTAACTGAAGGTAATTATCTGTTTTCAAGTGTTTTGTGATAGTTTGTAAAAAGAGTCACTGAATTTACTGAAAGGAAGAAGTAACAAGACATAATATACTGTATATTCATAGGAAGCTTTGCAGGTTATTAAATGATATATCAGACCTGCAGGCTATGTAAATTAATACTCCTATTTCCAAAAATAATGATAAATCTGTCCTCTTTCTACAAATATCAATGAAAGACAATCTCGATTCATTTTTCCTTTGGGTTTTTGCACATAATAAATTGAATTTATTAAACCAACCACTAATTTCTTTTACACACATACATCCAGGCAGTTGCAAGGCAGTTTGAGTCAAAAAAAATGATGGAAGTGGTGTTAACTGAAATGCTGAAATAATACCTGATGTGTGTGCCAAGTATAAAAATGACAAACCAAGAGATCAAGCAAATGCATGCTCTTTGTTTAACATGTCATCCTGGAACACTGCAGTCAACTATTAAACCCGTAGCCATGGTCAGCTGCAAATCACATAGCCCGAGGCACATGCTGGGTAAAAGTGATCTTGAAAGGAAACTGCTGTTTGAAAGCCAGGTGCTGAGGAAGCTGTATCAGTTCTGCCCTCCGGCAGAGCACTGTCAGCCAGCTCTTCCAATTAATCCTGTGTTTTGTTTTTGCTCGCTTCTATGTACTGCAAAATGGAAGTTGTTTGAAGACCAGGAACACAATGATTTAAAAAACAGAAGCA
The DNA here is from genome assembly GCF_900747795.2 of Erpetoichthys calabaricus. Classification (NCBI taxonomy): domain Eukaryota; kingdom Metazoa; phylum Chordata; class Cladistia; order Polypteriformes; family Polypteridae; genus Erpetoichthys; species Erpetoichthys calabaricus. The sequence continues at coordinate 59,184,392 of NC_041400.2, forward strand.
ACTGCCTTAGCCATTCCCTTCTGATCTCAAGGCGACTTGACTAAATGTCTATTTTTATTCTTGACTACAATTAAGAAATGTTTTTATCAGCAATTTAGTATACTGGTGCCAACTACCATGAGATGATCTTTCAAGCAGTGCTAACTATTTATTGAACGAGGAAAGGGAATTGATTGAGTTTACTTTACATTATGTCCAAAACAGTGAAAGTTGCAAGGATTTTGATTTAGTGAAGTTCAAAAAATAAAACATAAACAGAAATACTGAACATAAGCACAACTGTAGCCATCATTTCATAACAGCTTCCATTCAGTTTAACTGTATGTTGTGTGGTAAATGGTTTAGGTAAGTCAAACATAAGACTTTTCATAAAAAGATACATGCTTCACCTCAAGAGTCTTCTCCAATATCCGGATGAATATGTCTAAGCTGACCAGCAAACTCATCAATTTAAGACTTAGTATCACCCACTGCATTTGGATTTTGAACTTCCTAATCAACACACCTCAACATGTGTGGACTGGTAGCACTACATATTCCACTCTGATCCTCAACACAGGCAGTGCACAAGGTAGAGAGGGTTGAGCCCCCTTCTGTATTTCTTTTTCACCTGTGACTGTGTGATTAGAGACAGCTAATTAAAGACAGCTTTAAATTTGGTTCTGACTCCACGATCCTAGGCCTAGCCACCAACAATAATGAAAGGCTTACAGAGTAGAGGTCTACCTACTAACTCAGCAGTGCTAGAACAACAATATCACGCTTAATGTCAGCTGAACCAAGAAACTGATCATAGATATCAGCAAGTTGAAGACAGATCACACTTCTACTGCACATTAGAAGGGATACTGCTGAGAGGATGAGCAACTTTAAACCTTTGGGAGTCACCACCGCCAATGAACTGAAGTGAGCATAGCACATTACAACTTTTGTCAAGAAAGTTTACCAGTGCGTCATCTTCCTCAGAGACTTGAGCTCACCTCACATTTCTCCACAAATTTTTGTCACAAACTTTACAGGTACATCCTCACTGGCTTTGTTACATCTTGATATGATACCTGCTCAGCTCAAAAGTGTAAAGCACTGTGGAGGGTGGTGAAGGCTGCACAGAAAATTACCAGTGCCCGCTGCCTTCTTTTTAGAGTGTATATAACACACTGCCAAAAAAAGGAAAATGTTATAATTGAAGAACTAGGCAACCCTGTACAATTGTTTTTATCATTATTTCCTTCTGGTAAATGGTATAGGCCATTGGAACTCACAAATAATTTCTATCCACAAGTTATAAGACTGCCAGACAGGCAATCATAATAACAAATACAGTATTGTGAATTACCAAACAGTATATAAAGCCAAAACAGACTCAGAAGACAAATTTCTGATAGGTGCCTCACAGGATAACAGCTTTAAGAACAACTTAACAGCTTTGTAGTATCCATATCTCTCATTGTTTATTTGTTCTAAGCATTAATTTCAGAATACATTGAGATTGGTGCTGGTTCCTGGCCCAGGTAAGCCACTTTTTCCATCCATCCATCCATCCATTATCCAACCAGCTATATCCTAATACAGGGTCACAGAGGTCTGCTGGAGCTAATCCCAGCCAGCACAGGGCGCAAGGCAGGAACAAAACCTGGGTAGGGCGTAAGCCCACCGCAGGGAACACACACACACACACACACACCAAGCACACACTAGGGACAATTTAGGATCACCAATGCACCTAATCTGCATGTCTTTGGACTGTGGGAGGAAACCCACGCAGACATGGGGCGAACCCAAAAGCGAACCCAGGTCTCCTTACTGTGAGGCAGCAGTGCTACCACAGTGCCACCATGCCACTTTTTCTTATTTTGCAATTTTAGAAATAGCTTTCTTACTGCAACTTGAACTATCAACCTCAAGTTTGAAGTCTTTTCTTCACAGTTGAAAGTGACACTCACTTACTGCAACCACTGTTGGGCTGCCATTGAAACTGCTGTTCAATGAGTTGCATGCTGTTGACTCTCAAAGTTATTTTCTGATTCTGGGTTTGGTTCTACCATACCTGCTCCTGCCAGAATTTCTTCCAGTTTTCAAGTTCCTTTTGATGGTGTGGGAAACTGTATTCACTGACACTTTGGCTTTCTTTTCAATTTGTCTAAAGGAAAGACCTACACTTTTAAGGGTTATAAAGGTCTGTCTGTTTTCCTTTCGGAAACAAATGTTGGGGCACCTGTAGGAATCATTTACATCATAGGCTCTTAAACTATGTGCATCACATATTGTCTGAATTTGGGTCACACAGACTCGTGATTCACAATAGTAATTAACAAGGGGGCTTTGCCCCCTGCTCGCTTCGCTCGCCACCCCCGGTGTTGGGTAACCCGAAATACATTGATGAATGTATGAGATATATTGGAGTGTAAAGGTGTAGATGACAAACAAAGGAAGTATATTCATTAATCCTAATGAATGTCCACTAATAGTGGACTCATTACAGAATGCGTTGTCAGCTAATTGGCGGAATTGTTTAGCGGCCGTCTGTCGTTCCTTTCTTTGCCGTTTATCTATTGACTCTGCTTTTTGAGAGGCGCGTTGTAGGCGCCTACGTTCATTAATTGTATTCAGGCGGGCTCGCTTCTGTACGTCCGTTAGTTGAGATGTTTCGTTTTGGAGCCGTGACTCCTTTGGTTGCGTTGTTTGAGAAGCGTGTTGTAGGCGCCTGCGTTCATTTGTTTTATCCAGGCGGGCTCGTTTTTGTAGTCCCGTTAGTCGAGCTCTTTCTTTTTGGAGCTGTGCCTGCTTTGCTTTCGGCATTTCAGACGTGCACTGTAGGCGCCTGCGTTCATTGATTTTATCCAGGCGGGCTCGTTTTTGTATCTCTGTCAGTTGTGGTCGTTCGTTTTGAACCCGTGCCTGCTTTGCTTCCGCAGTTTCAGACGCGCGTTGTAGGCGTCTGTGTACATTGTATTTGTCCATGCAGGCTCGTTTTTGTAGCTCCGTTAGTCGAGCTGTTTGGTTTTGGAGCCGAGACAGTTTTGCATCCGCGGTTTCAGACGCGCGTTGTAGGCGCCCATGTCTATTGTTTTTATCCATGCGGGCTCGCTTTTGTAGCTCCGTTAGTTGAGCTGGATCGTTTTGGAGCCGTGACCGTGACTCCATTAGTTATCCACTGTCTACCGTTAGTAATATGGATAATTGCACTTACTGTTAATACGGAGCGTTTTCTGTGGTTGTACTGTTAATAATGCATCACTGTAATGTGATTCACATATGCTATATGGTTTGGACGTGTGAGGATGCCGTACGTTTAATATGGAGAGTTCGTTTATTCTTATTACCCGGACCATGCTGTGTAGTGTGGACGTTTAGTTCAGAAGCGCGTTGTAGGCGCATGCGCCTTTTGTACTTTCACGCGCCTTCCGTACTATCTTTGTGGACCTGTGGGGCCTCCGTAGCCTCTTACGTTTGACTCTGGGGTGCAGCACAGAATCCTCTTTTTTGTGTGGCTGTGTTGTTAGTTGTTAGCTATGGGCGCGTTGTTGCTTCATTTCTCATTCACGTTAGTTGAGCTCTTTCGTTTTTGGGCCGTGACTCCTTCGTTCGCGGTGGATCAGACTTCGCTTGCGGTTTATGAGATGCGCACTGTAGGCGCCTGCATACTATGTCTCATGGTCCCATCGCCGTGTACCTGCGTCCATGCCTTCCGGTTTACCATTCTCGGTTAGTAATATGGATAGTAAAGGATCACATGCAGTTAATGGAATGTCTTGTGATGGGTCAGACATTTAAAGCAAACTCCATTGGTCCATTACAACCTGCATCAGCAGTTCTCCAAGAAGACAGGAATATGGTTGATGGCGATTCGCCGTCCCCTGGGATGATGGTCAGAGGTAATTCTGAGTCTCGAAGACACAAAAAAGGCAAAACTGGTTCATGAGAAAAAAAGGTTTAAGAACAAATGGTTTATATCAACTATCAACTTTCAAGGCTGAATTCACTTTAGTTGCTGTAGAAAAGCTGCATGATGTTAACCATTACTTATTCCCTGAAAAAAGGTCTTTTGTGTAACTCTGAAAATTAAATTTTTTCAGTTTTTGGTAACCTAAACTATTTTTTAGCCTTTGACAGTTTACCGTTTATCTTTGTACCATTTTAGGGTATTCACAGGACTTGAACTGCTTAACTTTTAATAAAATTGTTGTGAATATCCAGGCTCTTGCAGAACCCCAAACTCCAGATACAAATGAATGGACACAAGTCTCCTTGTGAGCTGAGCATTCATTCAAGGAACCTGAGATGAGCATTGTAGGGTGAGGCATCCAGTCCCGCAAAGGTTACACTTCTGGGCGAGGAGTAGCCATTGCCAGACAGTCTATAACTCACGTCTAAAATAATAAAACAACAATCAGTTGAGGAAATGGTCCACCTGTAAGGCTTTCAGGCTTCTCTATGCAAATATTGGTTAGTGTTTCCAACTAAGTCCCAGCTGATGACATTCATAACACTACATTTCCCCTCTTGGGGCCCTTGTCCCACAGGCATGGAAGCAGAAGGGAAACACTGACTGCTGTTCCTGGTGCAAAGATCCTAGTTTTGCATCAGCTTTGCATCTTTCTTATTCATCAGAGCTTGGGCAATAAAAGCATGTGATCCTAAGGGCTCTTGTGTTTTTGATTGTCAGGAAAGCCAGACCTCCTCTCTCCTTTCTGTTCTAGGGCACAAAGACAGTTTGAGTCATTCTATGGGTAACAGATGGACCCCGTATTGTCTGCACCCCATTTACTCGTTTCAACAGTCTTCGGGTTTGTAGGAGCCAGAAAATCCCAAACATTGGTATTAGGATGCTCATCCATCTTATCCAGCCCCCTTAGTCTCACCTGGTTTGGGCTTCTCCGTCTGAGTAATAATTTCTTGGTTGGTCATGACACCCTCATCTTTTGTCATGAAACAGCAGCTTCTTGATTCCCTTCAGCAATATCTGGGACCCCTTTTGCTCTGCATTTTTTTTTATGTTACAGGAAACAGTTGCCTCTATTGCTAAATCAACCATAAATGGAAGCCCCAGGCTAATCTGGTTAAAGTAAATTTCCAACACCTTTAGCAGTGCTTTAGTCGTGGTCTTGATTTCCTTCATCAACTTTTGGAGTAGCTCAAGCACTTGTAACAGCGATTGTACAGGCTGTAGTAACACTTCTAACTCTCATACGTCTATCCAACAGTCGGTTAATTTCGCTGGCTATCATAGCAGGCTTCAGGTGTCTTGTCCCCGATTGTGAGCCAGCAGTCATGGACCTCTTTGGCGCAAGCTCAGTCGTGTACCCTGGACAATCATGGGAGTTGGAGTCTGGATGGTCACTTGTTAAACTGGTCAGTTCCATCATAGATACTTAGGTGAGGGAATCCCAACACGTATCCCAGATCTCTTCATTTACTTTATTAAAACTGGATCAATCACTCATTGCTACCTTTTTCCTCTGCAAATTCCTGTAATACACGTTAGGATCACCCATTCAGCTTTCCGATCGTTCTCCAGGGCCAAGATCATCATCCACAAATAGCGGGGCGAGGTTCTCACAGCTCAAAAGGGATGTAGCATGCGCAGTCACTGTCTTGTCTAGGTTTGATATACAGCATCAGACTGGAGTCAGGCTATTCACTGTCTATGAGATATGAACAGAACAGACATGTAAAACATTGCCAGGGTATGTTTAGTATGGCTTCAGTACATAGCTACGTCTAGGACACATCATACTGTGCATATTCCACCTGGAAACCTTTCCTTCCTCATAGAGAGAAGTCCTATAGCCTGGTAGCCTTTCTCATTCCTTGGGTCAGCCCATTGTATTCACGTTCTTTATTGCGTTCTTTCTTCCCATCATGGAAGGTAACTCTTTCAAATCGGGGCTTTTGTGTCAGAGTATTACTGTCTCAAGAATATTTTTTTTGAGAACAGGTGTCTGCCAACAAACAGCTAGGAAATCCTGCCAACTACACCACTTGTGACCACCGGGGGTGTTGCAGCACTCCCAAACTCCAGATTCAAATGCACAGACACAAGTCTCAGTGGAAACAAAAGGGTTAGTTTTGCAAATACCTTGCACACAGGATCCAAATGGGCACACGTAAACACAAAGCACTTTTCAAAAATTTGATAGTTTATTTCATGAGTCTGTTGTTCTTTGAATAAAGGAAAAACTTTACAATGTTTTGTGCAAAATTGACTCTTAGCAAATTTCCAACTGTGTCTCCATGGTCTGTTGAAGAATTTATTTTAAAGTATCAGCTGTACTAATTCCTGTATAATTTTAAGCATTTCAGTCATTTCACATCTTGATCTCTATTTCTTTAAAATGAAAAGCTTCCCTACTTCAATCTTTTCTCACAGCTCATACGTCTCAGTCCTGAAATCAGCCTACTTGCTTTTCTCTTCTCTTTTTTTGCTCCCTACATGGCAACAGTATGTTCTTCTGAGAATACTCTTTTTCTCAAGGCTAGAAAATTAAGAAAAAAATGGCTCCAAGAACATTACAGAACACTGGCAGGTTTCAGTTCAATTGAAAGTGATGAGATATTTAAAATGCAGATCAACAGCAACTGATGTGCAGCATCAGTGACATTAGAATTAAAGTGAGCCTACAATCCCTGCTGCTCAATTTCAACATCTTGTTGAGTCTGTGAACTGAAAATGTTGGCCTTTTCTGTGGGTAAATGGGATACCAACTGGCTATTAGGTGAATTCTCCTAATACAGTGTCTACTCGTTTATTATTTTTTATTGTTAATCTGAATTAGGAAAGCTAATGGTGCCATTTCAAATCTACTGATGGCCTTGTGTCGCATTTTCTTTCTTATTTTTTACTCTTTTTTTTGCCCACTAACCTGTTCTCCTTTATAAATGACCAATGGATTCTTTAAGTAGTCAGTGCCTTCAACCGTTACCTGGAAAGATGGTATATATCATCACTAGAATTTGTAAAGTGCACATAATGGGAATGGCCTCTCTTTCCCAAATAAGAAAATCTGCAAAGCAGCTGCTAGTTTAACTGTTGTTAGATTATTTGTTTACCAAACTTACTCTCCCAAAACCCACACAAGTCTTAGCAAAGCAACTCTGACTTTTATTAATTTGGGTGTCAAAAAGAAGGAAAGAAAAAACACATCTATAAAATGCCACACTTTCACTAAATACAGTGGAAATACTAATTTCAATTATTCCAGTTATTAAGTATAATAGTAATATTACTAAGATATCCATCCATCCATTTTCCAACCCACTGAATCCGAACACAGGGTCACGGGAGTCTGCTGGAGCCAATCCCAGCCAACACAGGGCACAAGGCAGGAACCAATCCTGGGCAGGGTGCCAACCCACCGCAGGACACACACAAACACCAAGCACACACTAGGGCCAGTTTAGAATCGCCAATCCACCTAACCTGCATGTCTTTGGACTGTGGGAGGAAACCCACGCAGACACGGGGAGAACATGCAAACTCCACACAGGGAGGACCCGGGAAGCGAACCTGGGTCTCCTAACTGCGAGGCAGCAGCGCTACCACTGCGCCACCGTGCTGCCCTTTACTAAGATATATATAATTCAATTTACATTTCCATGAAAATATTATTACTAAGATATATTTAATGGCATTGTTTATATAAAAAAATGTTGATTTAGTTTGACAGGTTTAAAGGTTTGCAAAGTGTTTTATGTATATTGTGTTTTAATGTACTACATTTGCATTAATGTTTTATTTTGAAATGTTTTATATTACTCCAGGTTTCCATTTTTAAACCTTTTACTTACTGTAAATGAATAAGTAATAATGGAGACATAATACTTGATTATGTAAAAGATGACCTTAAGATTTTCAGATGCTCTGGTCAGGCAATTATTATAAATATACTATTATTTGAAAATGATAATGCTGTTGAACATGAGCAGTAATAGATGAACATGACTGTAGCCATTCAAAATGTGAGGCTTTAATATTTCTTAAATGGTATAGGTTTATTGTAATCATTTTTTAAGTAATTGCAGTTTGATATTTTTTCATTCAACCAATTAAACATCCTCATTCTCCGTGGAGAGACCAGATGAAAAGAAATCATCTCCTATTCCTTTCCTTCAAAGGACAACTGCTTAAGAACAACGAATCAGGTAGATCACTTCTGCAAGTTGTTTCTCTCAAAATATGTTGGAATGCAAAGTGCTGGAGTGATTTTATTAACCTGAAGCTCATAAAAAGCCTAGAATGACCTGAAAAGAGCAACACTTAAATGTTTTAGGTTTATTTATAAAATTCTCATAAATCAGGCATTGATAGCGGAACTGTAATCATCTATGAAATAGTACAATCCAATTAATATGTATCTGACTATGAACTGCATTTTAGTTTTAGGACTGCAGACTCTGAATTTCAGCTAATAAATGATTAATGGAAAATGTGACATTTAAAGAAGCATTGACATGAATTATTACTATACAACCCAAACTTTGAAAAAGTTTCGATGGTATGGAAAAAACAAATAAAAACAGAAAGCAGTGATTTCAGAAATTTACTTTGATTTATAATCTATCACAAATGTTCACTATCTGCAAATTCATTTTGTCGTAAATATGTATCCAATCTTTCTATTAAGGGCCTGCTACACATTCAAGAAAAAGTTGACAATGAGCAGTTTTGGGGCAATGATGAATTTAAAAGTGAAAATAATGATCTGATTAGAAACAAAAGATGTTCAACAAGTGATTGTAATCATACTTTAGTATAAAAGGTGCATCCAGGAAAGGAGTAGTCCTTTAGGAGCAAAGATGGGGTGAGGGTAACCAGTTTTCCCACAAATGCATAAGAAAATCATTCAAAAATTTAAAAACAATGCTTCACAAAGACAGAACGGATTTGGGCATTTCACCCTCAATGGTGCATAATATATTAAAAGATTCAAGGAGTTTAGAGAAATTTCAGTGTGTAAAGGGCAAGGGCACAAGCATGACCTGACTACCCATGATATCTAATCCCTCAGATGGCACTGCATCAACAACTGTCATTCATCAATAAGTGATATAACCATATAGGTTCAGGGGTAGTTTGGCAAACCTTTATCAAGTAAAACAATACATAGTTACATCCACAAATGCTAATTACAAACTATACTATACAAAAAAGAAGCTATATGTTAACAGTGTCCAGAAGTGCTATCAATGTCATAGGGCCTTGGAGGCATTGGGAATGGACCATCACAGGTCTTTTTTATAAAAATGCATGTCGTGCACTCCTAAACCAAAGAAGAAATAGGACAATCCAGACTGTTGCCAGCTACAAGTTCAGAAGCCAGTATCTGTGATGGTACTTTTTTTGTCACTATCCTGGGCAAGGGTAACTTGCACTTCTGTGAAGGCACCATTAATGCTGAAAAGTACATACAGATTTTGGAGCATGACATCATTTCAGTGATAGACTTTGGACCTTTACTTCTCTTGGGCACTGCCATTTTATGCTTGTCTTTTCTGGCTTGTAGCGATTATACCTCTTGCTTTTCACTGAGGTTACATGATATACAGTATTTTGCCACCTATTTAAGGTACCAGTGCACAGCTTCTGTCATTGATGTATTGTATTCACTTTCCAATCAACATCTTTATTAGGACCAGCCAGGGGAATTTAAAACATGGTTGTGTTAGAACGTTTTGACTACATTCTTTGACTTATGCATTCTGGTTAACATCTTTGGTTTTGTTTATTCAGTTTTTGGATGATTCTCTTAGTATCTGATCCCTGCCTTTCTTTTTTGTCATACCCTTTTTTAATTAAATTCCTAGCCACTTGGTTCTGTTTGATCTCATTCAGATTACAACAGCCCTGCGATGGCCCCACTTTCTCGGTGACTTTCTTAGTTTCTTTACAAAAACTAGGTTTACTGACCTTTATTTTCCTGGCGTAATATTGCAGGCTTCCTCCCAAAGAACTACAGCCTCTTGTTTAACTGGTACACCTGTTGGCTCCTTACCATACTGGAATGTAGAGGGATACCCTGCTTGTCAGTGTGAGTTTAGCTTGGTCAATCTCTCCATTCGTCAGCGTGCCCATTCCAAGTCCTGCCCTGGCCTAGTGCTATCTCTCTCCAGTAAAGACATCCTTTCTATCCAGAAGAAAGAAATAAGCAATAGCAAAGAATAAAAAGCATTATAAAATATTTACAAACAGTTTAATGCATAACACATAGTGTTTATATAAAGTGGTTTATGTTAATTTGATGGTACAAGGACAGACCTTGAAACACAGCAAGATAACAGATCAGCAAATATTTAGGCTTCTGCTTATTTAAGCATTTAATGTGCTAAGATGATATCAAGGCTTAAAACAGACTGACATTCTGTAATTTCAACAATGTCTCTTCTAAAATGTTAATCCCTACACCAAATGCAATGCTTTAAATAATTGAACATGCTTTCCATTATTTTCAAATATGGATGATAATCCATCAAATGTATATACGACAACTTTATGGATGGCAGAGGATTCTGCATGTTTTGTTCCAATCAATTATTTTGGTTTGTAGTACATGCCATCTAATTACATATCTATCCCTTGTACCTGTTGTCATTCTGCTGTGATAGAAATTCCTTCCAACATATATGGTATTTTAAGTTTTTTGTTAAATAAACCAAAAAAATAGTGAAAACTAGAATTCTAGAAATCCCTCACCATTTTCCAAAATATTTTATTAAAAGCAGCTGCTTATTGGAAAACACACATGCAGTTGAAAAAGTCACAAATGAAACTGATGCTATTGTCATCCTTGTTATTGTTTGTTCTTCTCTGTCATCAATAGTAAAACAAACCCCAAAAATCTTAGTCAAAATAAGTCATTAAAAGAGAAAGCTCAAATCAAAATGACCTAGCAAATATCAAGGAACTCTCTGTAATCTAGGATTAGGACACTGATGCACCTTTATCCTGTTGAGATAGTTATGTCACACGCAACCACATCACAAAATGGTGGTGCAGTTAACAAGTAAAATGGTGCTGAAAATAATTTTAACTTAAATGAAAATTAAACTGAAACAAAAAGATAACACCAGAAATGGATTCTACAGCTCAGAAACATAAAAAAATTTAAAATGTTGATAAAAACTTATATCCAAAGTGTGCAAAAAAACTAATACTGTATATACTCACATATAAGTCGGGTCTTGAAACCCAAAAAATCGATCATAAAATCAGACCCTGACTTATACGCCTATTTAAAAATGAGACACTTAAATTTTTTTGCCTCCTCCAATCTCGAATCAGTGTCTCAGACGCATCGAATTTTGTTGTAGCAGTGCAGTTACCAATTTCTTTTGCTACTTCATGTTTCTTCTGATCGAACGCTCCATCACAGATAAGGGATGCTCTTATGATAAAGGTGTATGAGAGTCAGTCAGTCAGTCGGTCAGTCATTATCCAACCCACTATATCCTAACACAGGGTCACGGGGGTCTGCTGTAGCCAATCCCAGCCAACACAGGGCACAAGGCAGAAACAAGTCCCCGGGCAGGGCACCAGCCCACTTCAGGTGTATGAGGGTGGGAGATACAAAAAACACAAATCAGTGCAAATGTTGCTTCGGAATACTTTGGATATTGCTGTGTGGTCACAGAGGCACAATACATAGAAAAAAAAAGGCAGTGGGCTCCGTGGTTACTCTCTCAGGTGGGCGTTATCATATCATAATCTTTCGGACCAATAGCGTGAGTTTTCCGCGTTCGACTTATATGACCGACATTATAAAATTCCAGATATCATATGGTAAAATCAAATCCTGACTTATCCGCAGGAGAACTTATCCACAAGTATATATGCTAATTAATAATGTAACATAATTATCACAATTGTTATAGTTAATATAGTAATATTGATTTTGATGAACATGTATTTGTGTATTTGGGGGTTCTGATGATCAAATTTTTGATGTTTATTTTTATTTGGATTTTATTTTGAAAAGTTGATTATGGCTAAAGAGTCTCATGGTAACACTAGAAATATGTAACAGTTTCATCTACTATCTCTCGGTGGCTAAAACATTTATCTGAATGTTATGAATCAATTTGAATTTATCTGTAAATATGCTTTACTTTCTTGCTATTTTGGTCATTTTCAGTCATTATTTTTCTTGTTGTTTGGTATTTCCACTGGTTTCACTTATCATTTGTTATCTGTGTTCTGTCCCCTTAAACGTGTCTCCATTCCCTGTGTTTTGTGGGAGAAGCCCCAGCAGACAGGGCCATCATGACGTCACGGTGTTTGGCTACTGCTTTTACTTATTTATTCCAGTCAGAAGCTAGAACCAACAGCCAAGTATTATAGTTGCTGGATGCTTACTGTAAAAGTTGTCTTTCCTTTGGATTGTCTGTTTTTTTTATCAATTCTTTGCTCTTTTATTAGGTTTATTTTTTGGCTTCTGTACTGGGACTTGTTTGCTTAGGATAGCCTTTTAGCCAAATCTTTTTTTTGCCTATTTTCACTTATTTGAGCATTTTGCTTGTATTTTTCTACAGTATTTTCTCAATTTAATCATTTTATTTATACAGATGTTGTTTCCCTATTTGTGTACAAGTGGAAAGTTAACAGTCATCCTTCTTCTTGTGGGGCTTTTGGCTAGATTTTGATGCAATTAAGTTTTTTGAACCTAAAATCATTTCACTGGAAGCGGAAATTAAGCCCTACTGGAATGAGGCCTTTTCCAGGCAGGCAATGAAGATCTGGCCAGGCAAGAAAAGCCTTTTGTGGAGAATATGGAGGACTCACACATTTTCATCTGGAACTTCTGGTCACAACAAATAAATGCCAAGGCAACACTAAGCATCATTCTGAGGTTAAAAGAGCAATAAAAGTCACATTCGTATTAATTTTTGAGACATACACAAAATTATATGATTAAACAAGGAGTTCAATTTACAGCATGACTAATTATTAATTCAGAGGCTAGTTGAAACAAGCCAGCAGCCACTGCTACTATTTAGATTAAGGACAGGAATTTTGTCATAAAAATTTGGCGGTTGGGTGTGCCACATGTTCCGGGAACAGACACTTTGCAAAGCTGAAGACAGTCAGAAGGGGCACAGTCATCCTTAGAAGCCACCAATAAAAGCAGTTGCTGCTGAGCGGGTGTGTGTTTGGGGGAGAGAGAGAGAGAGAGAGAGAGAGAGAGAGAGAGAGAGAGAGAGAGAGAGAGAGAGAGAGCGAGAGAGAGAGAGAGAGAGAGAGAGAGAGAGAGAGAGAGAGTAAGTTCTACTTACAAGACCCATTTTTCTCTGGAAATCCATAGGCCTTGGTACATGCCTTTGGTGATCTCCAGAAGGATCGTGGATCGTCTCCAGGAGATGGGGAAAGTGATTGCAAATGGTGTTGCTTCTGACCCCAGGCATGAAAAAGAAAATTATTACTGAATCCAAATGGAAGAAGCTGTGGAAGATCAAAAGGGTGGCAGCAGCAGAGAAAGAAGATACTCTTCAGTAAACCTTGCATAAGGGAGCAAAGGTAAGACTCTGCATTTCACAATAAATTAGATTCTCAACACCAGTGATGATAAAATATCCACGAATAACATCATAAAAAATCACACCAAATGAAGATCATTCAACATATTATTTTTTCATAGACTACAACAACCAAAGGACAGTATTAAAAGATATATCAATATTAACATTAAATCAGAAATGCAAATGAATACTCATCTATTTCCAATTTTTTTTCAGTGGGTAAAGTGCTAAAATGATATTATACCTAAGACATTGATGTAATTCATGATAATAACAACTACTTAAAAATGGCAAGATGTTCAAGTTCACGCACCCCTTAAACTGCATCACAAGAAAAAAAAATCAATTATTGGGTCGCTTAATTGGCTAGCCTTCAGATTCCAATTTTGAGCTGAAAGGTTCAAGCAGCACATGTAGAAACTACAGCAATGGTGTGCCCAAGTAACTTGGAAGGAGACTAGCAATCCCAAGAAAATTTTAGATTTTATTTTAGGTAATGCATTGAGCATGTCATGGAAGATCAGAAAAAAATATTATGATGACTAATTTGAGTTTACTGTTAACATTTTAATAAAACCTCAAACTGCTGAGGTGAATTAATCACTTATTTAATTTTTGCACATCATTACCATCTGCTTGGGATTGGGGAACAGTGTCCCACCTGCCCTTAACTCAGAGATGTCACTGCCCGCATTAAGCAATGTCTCAGGAAATGACTGAAGGCCAAACTCAGACTTATATTTGCCATTAACCATAGTACCTAAATAAGCAATCAAAACTGGAGGCCCCATTCCCCTTGGTTGTCTTAAATAAAACTGTGATTTGGGCTTTTTTTTTCATTATTTTTGTTTGTTTTAGATATTCTGTTTAGTTGATTAGGTTTTCATATTTTGAAAGAGAGATTTTTGAGCTTTACTTTCGTGTGTGTTTTATTTTTATGTTTTTTTCCAAGGAAGATTTAAATTCTTTTTTGTTTAAATGTTGTGTATCACAAGTTCATATTTCTTTTTCAGTATTGAGTTAAAGAGTTGCTAGAGTGAATATCATGGTTGCTAAGGACCACCTCAATGACTCATGTTACAAAGGCTAGATAATAAATTCGAGTGGAGTAACTGGAATCCTTTGGTCCGAGACTTTGAATTCTTCAGTGTGAGCCCTGAGGGGCGAATGCCTTCCGATTAAATGCTTTTCAAATTTGGATTTTTGTATGGTTGTAGGCTGCCACAGCAAATTTGAAATTTTGTGGTAACAGCTCACTTTCTAGTCAGGCTCTTTTTAAGTGGTGAAATCTAACATTCCAGTCTTAGAGAATTTTAGAGATTTGATGTTTGTGGTGACAGCTTGATTTCCTGTCACAATTATTTTTCAAAAGGGAAATGTTCGCCTGACATGTATGATCAAATCTCCAACATATATTTAAAATAATACATTGTAATACCATTGATGGTGTGGAAAGGGGTTACATATTCACCGTGTCATGTAAATTTGGGTATGAAACTAAATATCTGCATGAATTAAACTATCATACTCCAGATGAAGCTTCAGTTTGTATTTATTGTGTAAATAATATAAATTCTGATTTGTTTGGTTTAGAATATGGAACCAGACAGCAGTGTCCTTTATCTCTGATATAACTGGAATTACCATTGAACCTCTTCCCATCCATTTGCGTAAACATCGTAACAAACCTGTAAGTGATGAAGCTGAATAAAAGATACCTCATTGCACATGTTCCTTTATGCCACTGATCCATCCTCCTCATCACTTCCATATGTTCTAAACGTTTTTTTTATTTCCTGTGAATAACCTCTAACCAGTTTAATTGTCTGATAGTAGTTCACATACCTAGGAACTATAATTGCACAATAATTTAAATACCTATTCAAATATGACTTTAACAGTCTGATGGAAGGTGTTAAACTTCATCAACTGGCCATGTCTTGATTAATGTAAGATCAGGTAGAATTTATATTGTTAACATGACCATTACAGTACAGCATATTGGTCTTTTTTTTTAAAGAAGTAAATGTAATTGTTCATTTGGAATACAAAGGGGCCTTGTACAAAATGTTCTAAGAGGTTATGGAAGCAATCAGACAGTAGTGAACTTGGAGCCATGGAGAAGACATTCTACATTAAATGCTTCTTGTATTCTTTGCTCTCTACACTAGTTATCATTAATTTCCACCAACTAAGCTGAAGCCTGATGGTACAAAATTCATTTATAATATTGTATGAGTGCAGGAGACTCTTTTCAGATTGACACATTACTGTCACTTGCACCTTGTCTTGAAACCATCTATTTGCACTATCCCTGAAGTACACAGTGATTAAAAATTACAAATTTCAAACATAAGCATGTGGGGTTTTGTTTTAGACTTTTCAATGCCAATGATTATGTTATGTATGAATTAATCATATTATAATAGACAATATATATACTTCAAACATATAAATTGAAGTACACATTTTAATATTTTGAATATTTGACACAATTATTCTTGTTTATGTACTTCAACCGGGAATTAAATCATTACATTTCCAATGAATTAGGGTGGCTTAGGCTAATTAATTATAATTACTTTAAGTGTTTTACAGCTGTCAGTCATGTCTAAAATAAAATACATACTTCATATATTATTTTTGCTAGATGTCTGGGGGCTCCATCACCTCAGAAGCACCTGTCCTACTGGTATTTTCTCAATTTATTACAGAAGATGGTTGAATAAACAAAAAACATTCAGCAAACTTCAGTTCCGTGGATGAAAACACTTTGTAAATGTGGAGGGGACCAGTCAGAGTAATTCAAGTTCACAGAAAACCTGGTGTGCGTAAAGTCATCTTTGAACACACAGCACCTCAGACTTTGAAGCTGATGGAAATTAGCTGCAAAAGACCACACAGTGTTCTACTCCTAACTGCTAAGATCAGAAAGATGAAGCTACTTTGGGCACTTGAGCCCCAAAACTGGACAAATGATACTTGGGAAAATGTTGACTGGTGTGATGAATCTTCAGAGGATTAAAATTTGGCATATACAATACCAACGTTTCATTATTTGAATGTCATGGTGTATCTATGCTTTGTTTCTGAGTATGTGCATCCCTTTACATCCTTAGTATGCTTTTTAAAATGGATACTTCCAGCAGCATAATGCATCATGTCATGTCATCTCAAGGTGGTTCCATAAACATGATAGGAACAGTTTACTTTAATGGCCTGGCCAATCCATAGACCTCAATCCAATAAAACATTTTCAACTTCAGGAGGAATAGCAGGTTCATAGAATTAATTTTTGGCTAAAATATCTGCATAAACTACATGATACTACCAAATCACAGTGAATCAAAATTGTACAGCAAATTGAAACATGGAAATCAAGTTTTTCTGGAAGCAAATATTAGTCTATATTGATACTAAATAGCTATACATAATGAAGAGGGCTCTGAGAATATATATAATATATTTAAATACATAAAATTAATTGAAAAAGAAATTTACCAGACAAAAAGAGAAGGAAGAAATGATATTTATGTTAGACAAAAAAGAAAAAAGAATGTACTATGAAAAATTAAAGCTATATTATTTTAGATTTTTTTAAAAATAAGAAACTTACTCAGTATTCACTTTAAAATAAACCTGTTGATAGATAGATAGATAGATAGATAGATAGATAGATAGATAGATAGATAGATAGATAGATAGATAGATAGATAGATAGATAGATAGATAGATAGATAGAGTCTCTAAAAAGTATTCTCCCGGGGAAGTTTTCACATTTTTTTATTATATAAGATTGAATCACAGGGGAATTCATCTGACGTTTTCGACAATGATCAATAGAAAAATGACAAAAGTGAAATTGCACCATTCTCTTAAATCATATATTCCTATAATGTTTGGACTCTCTGTCTGAGGATGCAGTGTACAATGTTTTTTCAACAAATATGATAATGAAGAAAACACATTCCTTTCTTGCTATTTATTTTACATCTTGCCTGAAGAAGGGGCCTGAGTTGCCTCGAAAGATTGCAAATTGTGATCGTTTTTTGTTAGCCAATAAAAGGTGTCATTTTACTTGACTTCTCACTAGCAAGATAAGACAAAAATAGAAATCAAATTCCAAATAATATTTATTGATTGATTTATTCACTCATCACTTTTTTCCGGATCGACATATTTCAATACAGGGAAGAGGAATGCCTAAAACTTTCTTTCTCAGAATTATTGGGCAGAAACAGCCATTCATCACAGAATGTAGTCATTTAAATAGATATACTGTAGATAGATAAAGATAGGTAAAGAAAATATAGATAAAGTATCTATCTATATATCTCTATCTATTTACACACACATTCAGAGTGAATGGTCAATTTTACTTGCATATTTTGGGATATGCAAAGAAATTGGAGTAGCAGATAAAGCCCACAGAACATATAAACTCCACATACAGTAGACAATGTAAAACCAGGGCTCTTAAACACTACATCAATTTGATTGCCATTTTAAATTTTTTTTTAAAGTAAAAAAGAGAACTCATTCATTACTGATGCTTACAGTGTGCTTTTGGTTAGCAGATTCACATGGAAAGAGCATTTTGCATATGGCCAAATGACTCAGTTCCTGCATGTACAGTAGACATAACAAAGATGCTAGAAATACAACTCTCCCTCCCCCGCCATAATGCTTCTTCAAATATAATATTCTGTAATATTTTTAAAATGCTTTCCTACACATCTCTTATGCATTGCTTTATAGATTAATCAGGGTAAAAGCAGTTTTCCACTGTTTGTACAAATGAATGCTTTAGCTGATGCCCTTCACGAATAGATTAAAATGTTTATTTTTTTATATTTTCTTGGAAAAAAGGTAAAAAAAACTTAATTCCACACTGGGCAGTTCTAATTCAGAAGCTCTTATTGCTAATTCTATTGTTCTGACCACAGTTTAATGCTAGAAAGACAAGCTTAAATAAAGAAGGGAGCAGGTGGTAGATTTACTGGCAGAAGAGAAAAGGGATTACAAGGTTTCAAGTGCCAGGAAAAAGAGAGATTTATACATATAATCCTGAAACCTTTTAATTACACCCCAAACTGAACATATTTCATATTAGCCTCTTGTGTGCTTCAGGCTGAATCACCCGATGTGAGAAGATAGAAATAAAAGAATGTGTCAGAGGCGATTGCAGACTGGCAGGACTGCCATCATATCACGGAGCCAATTTGGATTTTTAAGAATGTCCGGACAGCTGGATGAAGTCATCATCTACTGTAATGCAGGACTGAAGTAATCTCCCCTAATATCAGCATGAGTTCATCTCCTCTCTCTGCGCATTAATATATTCAGAGTCTAATAATGTGTGCTGCAAGGAGAAAGTGGTGACATTCTTACAAAAAAGCTGTATGTCTCTTGCTTTTAAACTCTCCTGTTTTATTCATGAGTTTCCTATGGTTCCTGTCAGCTTACATTCAATCCCTGGAAGGCAGAGTGTAAATAATAGAAAATCCCTTAAGACATCAGTGGTGGTGGTATTTTTTTTTCTTTTTTTATTCTAGAAAAAAAAAAATGTGGCAGACGATGTGACCGTGCTCTCCTAACCTGCATAAGCGGTCATATTTAAGCAATGCATAGAAAAGAATATGATTCAAACAACAGAGTATTTCTGCACTATAATACATGTTGATTGTATAATAATTAGGATATTGTTAGCTCATTCCCAAGTGCATTTACTAGTTATATAGGAGACATCTGCAAATGGTCTTTGAGTGATGTGCTAAAAAGGCTCCCTTAGTTCAAGCACTGAGCTAAGGTAAGATGCATTAACGCTGTATCTCAGAGGCGACCTGCTGGTTAACTTGCTGATGATCACAACAGAAGCTATTGTTAAGTCAGCAAAGTACAACTTTGCTTTACAATTTTTAAAAACACCAGTCTTTTTATTTCTGAAAGATATAGAATAAAGAATCTGAATAAACAAGTGAAATTCCAAATTCGCCAACCATCCAGGCTGGGACTGAATTCCGAACTTGGACTATGACTGTGCGGAGTCTCAGTGTTCTTCCTGTATCTATATGGGTTTGTCTCAAAATATTCTGGTTTTTCTCCCACATTTCAACATTTTAAAGATGTGCAGGTTAAATGTATTGGAAATGTGAGTAGGCATGGGTTTATGAGCTGGTGCTCGTCAAACAATAGTTCCTGCTTTGTGCCTAATGCTTTTGGAATAGTTTATGAATCCCCACCAACTCAACTTGGACTGGGCAGGTCAGAAAATGGGTGGATTGTCCAAGCATTAATATAAGTTTCTGAAAGGACTTGCAGGGAGCAGGAATTAAATCTGGTAACACGAGATACAAAGTAGCAGAATATCCTGGTTGGAAAGCATGTCTGTTACAAGGCACACTCAATCATGTGGCAACTGTCACTATTTACAAGCAAATTTACAGTCATCATATAATCTTCAGGAAGCCAGGATAAACTGGTGAAAACATAAATGAATGCAGAAATAGTGAATACACAGACTTCACACAGATGATGTGCATGCTGGGAAGTAGTCCCAGAAACTTAAAGACACCAGTATTAGCTACTGTGCATTGTGCTGGTCACTTATTCCATATAATTAAAACATTGCAATTACACTCAACAACAAGTATTTGGCTTCCTGAACATCTTTGGACGTATCTTATGGATTGTGAGCTACTGATCAAAAAAATTACCTTTAAGCCTTTCCTGTCAAGTACCATTTTATTGCAGTAGCTTATGTTTATGATTTCCTCTCATCTTATTAGTATACATATACAGAACAATGACATCTGGAACACCTCTGGTGATCTACAAGTATTGGCACTGCTTCTCGGCTATACCAATTATTGTTGTTTCATTTGTGAATGAGAGAGCCAAGCTAAAGAGTCTCATTACATTAAAAAGTTAGGGTTAGAGGTGGGATTAGGGTTAGCTCCATAACCATTTATTTCTAGGATATAAAAGTGTGACACATACACCACCTGTTGATCCAACAGAGATATTTTTGTCTCCTTTTCATATAAAATGTAGACTGGTGAAACTCTTTGTGAAAGCAATGCACGAGGAAGGTAAAATTTGATGCCAAGATTAAGGAAAGTGTTTTTGTTGGTCCACATTAGACACACCATTAGTGACAAAGCTTCAAAAATCATCTAGTGTAGCTGGAAATCATATGTAATGCATTGAAGGGTGATGTTGAGAATTTTCTTGGCACCTAAAGGGCACCAAGCTATGTCCAGCTGGTTGACAAAAACACTTTAAAAACATTAAGTGCAACATGTTGCTAAAGTCATTTTCTTCTTTGGAGAAAACACTTGGAGTTCTTCTCTGATAATCTTGGTGTAGTCAGTGACAAAGGTTTCAACAAGACCTTGCAATGACAGAAATCAATGAAAGTGGAATCCATCATTGTTGGCCAACTATTATTGAATATTCAAATTGGAAGGATCTGATGCTGAACACATACAGAAATAAGCAGCAAATCTTTTTTAGATCAATTGAAATAAAGCAATCTGGCAGCATCATTAAATGATTGTACAAACAAAATTCAATCAAAGATAATTTCATCTTTCTTCAAATACTTCCACAATGCAGTCAATTTGAAACTAATATCTGTGTTATATTTCAAGGAGGGCTTCTCCTCTTGCTGGGGTTCAAATCCTTGTTTTTGGTCTTCTTTGTTCATTTTTTAATTCTATCAACTATTCTTTGTGTTTGATTTTGTCTATTTATGCCTGCCTTCGTTAGATTCCTTATGTCATGTGAGTGGTTCCCCAAGAGGTGCTGCCAACTGTCCATCACTACAAGGGACAGCCTTCAGCCCCCTAAAGGCAGGGGCAACCCACACTCCCTTGGTGTTCATTCAAGAACTGGTGAAGTAGTTACTCTTGTGTCTGTCTGTGCTTTTGTGATCACCTGGATTTTTGAAGCTTTGCTCATTTTCTCGACTTTGCCTCTTGTATTTTAGATTGGGACTTTATATATGGGACTTTATGTTGTTTTATAAACATCCTGTGTTTGCCCTTATTACTAGTCACGGTTTGAAGGTGATATCTCAGTCTAGTAGGTATTTTTGGAGGTGTTTTGGACTTGGAGCTTGGAAACTCTTGAGAATCATAACAATTTGTGTTCAGCTTGTAACTGTCATAATCACCATAAATGTTTTGAAAAAATATGTTATTCAGTGTTCTTAACTGGTACAGTTTAAGTAGAAAGTAAGAATAATGTAATGGACAGGGTTTTGCACAGTATTTTACTGAACACATAACAATTTCATCTCAACTGATAGTTTTGCACTTGTCCAGATAATCTTTCTCAATTGTTGCTTTCACTAAGTAGTTATCAACCTCTTCAAGTAGGTAAGTATCACCTTGCATGAGCATTTCATTGCTTTTATTTATACACTTGTCCAGATAATCTTTTTCAACTGTTGCTTTCACTAAGTGGTTATCAGCTTTTCCAAGTAGGTAAGTATCACTTTGCCTGAGCATTTTATTTGTACAGGGGCTGCTAATATCACTTGTAGCCATCTGAGCTCAACTGTATTTCCTTTGATGCATCACCCATTTACTTTTCCTAGGCCATGTGACGCTAGTGATGATGGGTTTGGACCATGGCACTGAATAAGCACCAGATGATATTCTGCACAAATAGAGTGACAAGAGCACAACCACACATTAACCTTAATTTCCCTTTCCTTGGAACCATAATCCAGTGGAATCATACAATAGTCTCTATGTTCAAAACTGAAGAGAAGAAACATGATCTTGTGATATGACTGCAATATGTAAATGCATAAAGTTGGTTTAACATAGTTGTTTTCCTTTTGGTGTTATTTTCGCTTGAAGCCACTCATTCTCCAGGAACGCCTCTTCACAAAGAGAGAGAGAGAAAAAAAAACATGTTTAGCCAATCAAACCATTGTGAGTGCTCATCTTTTAACAGATTCATAACACTTAAGCCTTATTACACAAATAAACTACAAAATAGACGGAAGGACGGAAAATAGTCTTGGTAGTCTGAATTTCCTTAAAGAATTCTCTTTCCAAAAAAGAGAGAAATTCAAATAATGTCAGCACTGGACCAGCATGCAGTAAAGTGATATGAAATGCTTACTATGGGCACTATCGATAAAAAACATAACATTCATTTTCACTCACATTCAGGTGATACCCAGCTATACATTTCTTAGAGATGTTTCTTCAATAGTGTTTTTTATTAATTGTGTCAATTTAATTAAAAGTGTGGATGGGTGAGAACAACTTGTCTCTGAACACTGAAAAAAACAGAAATGTTACTTACTGGGGAGAAATGATGCAGATCACAGCAATACTCTGTCACTTTTTAACTCAGTTGGACTAATCATTACTTTTACTGAATAAGCCCGTAACTTAGTCATTATCTTTGACCCCAGTATTTATTTTAAAACACACATTACAGCTATCTAAACCCTGTTTTTTCCATCTTAAAACTCAAGGAAAATTATGGTGTTTTTTAAATATGGAGGATACTGAGAAACTAATTCATTTATTGCTAGCAGGGCTTACTACTGACTACTGCAATGCATTATTCACAACATGTTGAAATAGTTCTTTATTCAGCTTTCAGTAAACTTGAAATGCTGCTGCTATAATCAAAACAAGAAATAGAAAGTAAGAAGAAATAGCTGCAGTCCTTAAGTCTTTACACAAGCTTCCAGTTAAGCTTAAGGCTGATTTCAAAATCCTCCCTTTTACATTTAAAGCCTTAAATTGCCAAAGCCCAGCTTATCTACACTATCTGAACTTATTATTAACTTACAAACCAGAGTACACATTAAGATCTCAAGATTCTGGCTTCCTGAGAATTCCAAAGATTAGCAAGATAAAACGGGAGGTTAAGCTTTTAGTTACCATACCCTAAGCTGTGGAACAATCTGCCAGGTTACATTAGAGATGCCCCTTCGGTTTCAGCTTTTAAATCTAGGCTGAATACTCATTACTTTACACTAGAATACCCTTACTAGAGCTGCTTATTAGCTATGTAAATTTCATTTCTGCTTGATATTCATTTGTAAAAAAAAATTAAAGAAATAATTATAAATCGTTACTAACCCTCTTCTGTTCTTTTTGTCTTTTCTGTACAATGCTATGGTATTTGATGTCTCTGCTCTATTTTAATGTTCTTTTCTGCCCATGGAACGACATCTGAGATACTGGGAGCCTTAGAACAAACAGAAGGAATGAATCTGTCTTCTGATTACACAGCCCAGCACAGACTCTACGGTAGAATGCCAAGGTAGGAGTGGGTGGCCAGTTGGCCTAGGTTTCCAGGACTATGACTGTATATGAATTTGTCTTTGACTTTCTCTGTTATAACTGACAGTGGACACTCCAGAGGTTTATTTGCTTCAGGAATGCTGCTCACCAGAGTTTCTGTTTTCCTCTCCTTCATTGTCAACTGATATTTCTGGTCTCATTTATATTAATCAATTTCAGACTAATTTATTGTTCTGTCCCTTTAAACAAATATGTGTCTTTATGTGTACTCATTATGTAATTGAGCAATTAGTAAAGTCTGTATTTGCATCTACCTGTGAACTTGTCACAGTGCTCTGTACCTGCACTCAGTGAAGAGTACTATAAAAGAATAAACTAAATTGAATGTGAAATCATGTGTGATCTGAAACTGGTGTGCATTTTCCAAAAATGAGTATAACATATGAGCTATTTTTTTGTACATTTCTCAAAACCCCTCTGAATTGGCTGCCATACAAATAAAGCCCTACCTAGTCAAGACTGCCCCTGAAATCCCCTACAAAAATGCATCACACATTAAATGAAAAACAGTCATTTGGCAATATCTTCATCCATCCATCCATTATCCAACCCGCTGAATCCAAACACAGGGTCACGGGGGTCTGCTGGAGCCAATCCCAGCCAACACAGGGCACAAGGCAGGGAACCAATCCTGGGCAGGGTGCCAACCCACCGCAGAATATCTTCATTATAAGGTGAAATGTTTTGTTATTCAGTGGGACAGTATAAAGTTGTCAAATTTAATACAGTATAAAGTAAATAAAAACATTATAATTTAATGACCAACTAAGACAAAGCATATATAAGGACAAAAGAAACAACAGACACCCACTGTATAAACAAAATCCCGCTTTTTTAAAAAAGAGCTTGTCCTTCTCTTAGATGACAATACACTGTCAATGTTTACTAAAGCAGTGGCAGGCTTTCCAATGGTGAGCAAAAAACAACAGTGAATTGAGACATGGTATACACTTTCTCCTCAAAAATCAGGAGTTTTGACATTTGTAACCTCCATCTCCCTTCCTTTTCTTCACTGGGAAGGGTGAGACTGCTCTAATAGTATTGTTGTGCAGAATAGCATGCAAAATACAAGGGTTGTCTGGGTTCCGCGCGGAATCACTCGAAATAAGTAGCCAAGGATTTTATTTTCTATTTTTCTCATGTACTTTGATCCTTTTTAAACTTTTCCAAGTATTCACCGCCAACATCAATGCACTTTTGGGCTCTTCTGACCTACACCGCAAAACACTCGCGAAAGGCTGTCTTTGGGAGGTTGTCCAGCTGTTCTTTGACAGCTGCAATCAGTTCCTCTCGAGTTTCGAAGTTGTGGCCTCGCAGGGGTTCTGTCACCTTCAGGAAGAGCCAAAAGTCACATGGTGCAAGATCAGGCGAGTAGGGTGGCGGGTTCAAAACGTTGACACCACTGTCTTCAATGAAATGCTTCGTCGCATTAGCCGTGTGGGCTGGCGCATTGTCATGATGCAAAAGTTCTTGGACCGGCCTCTAGCCATCGCAGAAAAAATGTCAGGCAGGCACTGAGTGGTGTACCACTCAGAGGTCACAGTTTTCCTCTCCATCAGCGGAATTGACGCGACAATGCCATCGATGTTGAAAAAGATGGCAAACATGGTGCGTTCCACCGAACGGATTAAACCATCAGAAAAGTCGTAAAAAATCATCACTCGAAAGTCACGAACGCACGGAGTTGGGAGCTTCACCGCTAGCGCCGGCTGCGCACTCTCAGTTCGTTTGCTTCTCGTGTTCATTCTGAAGGAAGAGAGGGAGCAAAACATCTGAACAAAAACATGCAACCACTTGAATAATCCCTCTACACAGCAGAACAGGTTTCGACAGGCTGACACTCGACAAACGATAAAATTCCACGCGGAACCCAGACAATCCTCGTAATCGCAATGCAGCACGGCTGAGATGAAAATCTGATGGAACCTGACAATTTATTAAAACAGCAGAGGCACATTTTGTACAGTATATACAATAGTTATGCCTATATGTCCCTTTCCCTCTGCAGGTTTGCTTATGTGGTACTTTGTATTGTTCTTTGGCTGCCTTCTGAGAGTTAGGTACACATGCCAACAGATATGCATGAAGGAGATACAGTACCCACAGTCACCCAATAGTCATCCAAAGCCATAATCACAGCTTGTTGCCTTTTGACACATGGCGTATTGGCTCAGATGAAGGCACTCTATGGTCACTTGGTCACAATATACATAAACAGTCCTTAGTGAATGAAAAATCACTTGTATGTCAATGTAGTGAACGGTTATTGTAGGCAAAACTAGGCCAGAGTGTAGAAGTATTGGGTAGAACCCACTGAAATCATTTATATGATGTGGATGTTTTGCGTTTATGAGGTGGTGGTTTGAGACACAGAATTCAACTGAGATTCTTCAGGGAAGGATGTATTTATTGCTGGTATACTGTCTATACCCAAATATACCAATGATGAGTTCTTGTCCTTGCACTTTCTTCTTGATTCCTCCCAAAACCAACTGCAATAAAGGAAACATCCTTGTTGCAGTAAAGGTCGCAGCAACTAAAGAATATATTATAGATTCTTCAAAACTTCTTCTTCTTTTGGCTGCTCCCAAAAGCCAGGGGTTGCCATAGTGGATCATCTTCTTCCATATCTTTCTGTCCTCTGCATCTTGTTCTGTTACACCCATCACCTGCATGTCCTCTCTCACCACATCCACAAACCTTCGCTTAGGCCTTCCTCTTTTCCTTTTCCCTGGCATCTCTATCCTAAGCATCCTTCTCCCAATATACCCAGCATCTCTCCTCTGCACATGTCCAAACCAACACAATCTCGCCACTCTGACTTTGTTTCCCAATTGTCCAACTAGAGCAGACCCTCTAATGTATTCATTTCTAATCCTATCCATCCTTGTCACATCCATTGCAAATCTTAGCATCTTTACCTCTGCCATCTCCAGCTTTGTCTCCTTCTTTCTGGTCAGTGCCACCGTCTCCAACCCATATAACATAGCTGGTCTCACTACTGTCCTGTAGACCTTGCCTTTCAATCTTGCTGATACCCGTCTGTCACAAATTACTCCTGACACTCTTCTCCACCCATTCCACCCATTCTTCACCTCTCTTCCACAATCCCCATTACTCTGTACCGTTGATCCCAAGTATTTAAACTCATCCACCTTCGCCAACTGTACTCCCTGCATCCTCACCATTCCACTGACCTCCCTCTCATTTACACACATGTATTCTGTCTTGTTCCTACTGACCTTCATTCATGTCCTCTCTAGAGAATATCTCCACCTCTCCAGGGTCTCCTCAACCTGCTCCCTACTATCGCTACAGATCACAATGTCATCAGCAAACATTATAGTCCATGGGGACTCCTGTCTAATCTTGTCTGTCAGCCTGTCCATCACCATTGCAAATAAGAAAGGGCTCAGAGCTGATCCCTGATGTAACCCCACCTCCAACTTGAATTCATCCGTCGCTCCTACCACAGGCCTCACCACTGTCACACTTCCCTCGTACATATCCTGTACAACTCTTACGTACTTCTCTGCCACTCCCGACTTCCTAATACAATAACAGCTCCTCTCGAGGCACCCTGTCATATGCTTTCTTCAGGTCCACAAAGACGCAATGCAACTCCTTCTGGCCTTCTCTAAACTTCTCCATCAACATCCTCAGAGCAAACATTGTATCTGTGGTGCTCTTTCTTGGCATGAAACCATACTGCTGCTCACTAATCATCACCTCACTTCATAACTTAGCTTCCACTGCTCTTTCCTATAACTTCATGCTGTGGCTCATCAATTTTATTCCCCTGTAGTTACTGCAGTCCTGCACATCCCCCTTATTCTTAAATATTGGCACCAGCACACTTCTTCTCCACTCCTCAGGCATCCTCTCACTTTCCAAGATTCCATTAAACAATCTGGTTAAAAACTCCACAGCCATCTCTCCTAAACACCTCCATGCTTCCATAGGTATGTCATCTGGACCAACAGCCTTTCCATTTTTCATTCTCTTCATAGCTGTCCTTACTTCCTCCTTGCTAATCCGCAGCACTTCCTGATTCACTATCTCCACATCATCCAACCTCTTCTCTCTCTCGTTCTCTTCATTCATCAGCCTCTCAAAGTACTCTTTCCATCTACTCAACACACTCTCCTCGCTTGTGAACACGTTTCCATCTTTATCCTTTATCACCCTAACCTGCTGCACATCTTTCCCAGCTTGGTCCCTCTGTCTAGCCAATCGGTACAGGTCCTTTTCTCCCTCCTTAGTGTCCAGCCTCTCATACAACTCATCATACGCCTTTTCTTTAGCCTTCGCCACCTCTCTCTTCACCTTGCGGCTTATCTCCTTGTACTCTTGTCTACTTACTGCATCTCTCTGACTATCCCACTTCTTCTTTGCCATCCTCTTCCTCTGTATACTCTCCTGTATTTCCTCATTCCACCACCAGGTTTCCTTTCCCTCCTTCCTCTTTCCAGATGTCACGCCAAGCACCCTTCTTGCTGTCACCCTTGCTACATCTGCTGTAGTTTCCCAGCTGTCTGGTTACTCTTCACTGCCACCCAGTGCCTGTCTCACCTCTTTCCTAAACTCAACCTTGCAGTCTTCCTTTTTCAACTTCAACCATTTGATCCTTGGCTCTGCCATCACTCTCTTCCTCTTCTTGAAATCCAGCTTCATCCTACAGACCACCATCCTATGCTGCTTAACTACACTTTCCCCTGCCACCACTTTGCAGTCTTCAATCTCCTTCAGATTGACTCTTCTGCATAGGATGTAATCTACCTGTGTGAATCTTCCATGCTATATAAATGTAATGAATTATTATTATTATTATTATCTTCCTCCACTCTTGTACGTCACCCTATGTTCCTCCCTCTTCTTAAAATATGTATTCACCACAGCCATGTCCATCCTTTTGGCAAAATACACTATTCTCTGACCTTCTTCATTCCTCTCCTTGACACCATACCTACCCATCACCTCCTCGTCTCCTCTGTTCCCTTCACCAACAAGCCCATTGAAATCCACTCCAATCACCACTTTCTGTCCCTTGGGTACACTGTTCATCACTTCATCCAACTCACTCCAAAAATCTTTCTCACCCATTGCACACCCAACTTCTGGTGCATATCCACTAACAACATTCATCATCACACCTCCAATTTCCAGCTTCATAATCATTACTCTGTCTGACACTCTTTTCACCTCCAAAACACTCTTGACATACTGTTACTTCAGAATAACCCCTACTCCATTTCTCCTCCCATCCATACCATGATAGAACAATTTGAATCCACCTTCGATCCACCTGGCCCTACTCCCCTTCCATTTAGTCTCTTGCACACACATTATATCAACCTTCCTTCTCTCCATCATATCTGCTAACTCTCTCCCCTTACCAGTCATACTGCCAGCATTCAAAGTTCCTACCCTCAGTTCCACTCTCTTTACTTTCCTCCTCTCCTCTTCTTCTCCTTCTTCTTCTTCTGCCAACAGTAGCCCAATTGGTGTCGGTCGTTGTTAACCCGGGGCTCAACTGATCCGGTATGGAAATTTGTATTGTTATCTGCATATTGATTTGCCAAAATTTTACACTGGATGCCCTTCCTGATGTAACCCTCCCCATTTATCCGGGCTTGGGACTGGCACAAAGAAACTAATACTGGTTTGTGCATCCCCTGTGGCTGGGTTAGAGATTCTTCAAAACATCTAAAGCAAAATAGCAATATTAGCTTACAATGTTATAGATTCTTCAAAACATTTAAGCAAAATAGCAATATTAGCTTACAATGTTATGATCATTAACAGTTTACAATATTTAAATCAACTAAATGTATCTATGAAATGTAGTCTTACATCCATACATTTCATCGTGAGTATTATATCAAATTATTTCAACTATTAGTAGTGTAAATGTTCAGGGAACTGCCATTACTTGCCATGACTGAGCATGTAAGAGGTGCAAGAGGTACCCAGTATAAGAAGCACTTAATGTTTAATGAGTGGATCTGGAATCATGTACAGTATATTATGGAAGATTTAAGGTGCTGCGTTAGTTTTGACGGGTTTTGAGAAACTTTCTTAATGATTGAACTTATGATGGAGTTTACAGTGTTCTTAGCATTATACTGCTTTTGTGAAATACATAGTTCTTCTTTTTACTTTCTACCATTCCTTCATGCTAGCTTCCTGAAATCCGAAAATTCCATTTCTAAGCACATCTATAGAGGATGAAACATGCACTGTTGGTGTGAGATTTGACAGCTAGAAGGATAATGTAAGAGCTTAAGTCTGTTCACCTCAACATAGCCTGCTAATTTAGAATTTAATTTCATTCACTTCACTTTTTAAAGATATCCTTGATCACAGAGTGAACATTTTCTGTTTTAGATTAGATTTTGTGTTACTTTTCCGGTTCTTTTGTGGTGTATTTTTGCACAACTACCACCACATGATCAAAGTCCTGTGCAGCTGACCTGTAATGTCTGATTGAAAGTGTATACCCCAATTTGCCATGAGAGCCACTGTGTTGAATCGTCTAGATGAAGTCTATTGCAAAAACAATAAAGAACTACTTAAGAACGGTAACAGCACGTTAGGTAGAATGCGCAGTAGGAGCTGGACAGTCTTTTTATTTTTGTTCAGCTTAACTGGAGGGTTTTTTTTCTGGCCACCTGACCTTATCATTGTGCTCACATTAAGAAAGTTCAAAAAAATATTCCATATTTAAGGATGATATTTTTGCTTGATTATATATCTGTCTCATGTATGTGAGTATTATTTATTTTGTTGAATATTATTTAGTCATTATTATTCTAATCTAATTTTAATTGGTTTTTTCTTGACTTGTGACTGTTTCTTTGACATCTTGTAAAACACTTTGATGAACAAAGTTTGTATGAAAACATTCTATAGAAATAAATGTTGTTGGAAAGTACTCAAACTTCTAATATTTACTTACTTTGCTTGGTACTTTATTCCATTTACCTGTCATTCTCTGTGTGAAAAACCCTTCTATTGTTCTAGTGTTCTAGTGCACAAAATATATGTTTAACCAACTTTTCTTGCGCCCCCCTCATTCTAGATAAATAAGTCATTTTTAAGTAACAGCAGGAATCCATGCTTCTAATTCATAATTTAAAACACTTCTAAAATTTGTCCCCTCTTTCTCTGCTTAAAATTAAAACATTCATCTCCTTAAATTTTACTTTATAGTTCTTTCCCTGCAGTACAGGAAATCTGTCTAATAGCACTCCTCTGGACTTATTCTAGTGCCATTAGATCTTTTTTTTTTGTGACTCTCACTAAGCACAGTTTTCCAGCTGAGACCCCACCAGTGCATTGAATAGTTTATAACCCCTCAGAACTCAGCAGAACGAGCTGTGTAAACTAATGTCCTACTAGCTCTCTAGTGCAGTCTGGGTATGAACAATAATGAGTGTACGAAGACTTCCAAAATGGACTTTCACGTTTCAGACATCCCTTTGTATAATCCATCCATCCATTTTCCAACCCGCTGAATCCGAACACAGGGTCACGGAGGTCTGCTGGAGCCAATCCCAGCTAACACAGGGCACAAGGCAGGAAACAATCCTGGGCAGGGCGCCAACCCACCGCAGGCCCTTTGTATAATGGTATCTAAAACTTTTACTTTCTACATATTCTTTAAGACTCCTGGTCTAATATACTGTATGTGCATGTATGTACATAAGCTTCTTTAGTAGATTAGAAACTCACTAAATACATGTAATTAATGAATTATATAAGATGTGCTTAAAAAGTAAAGAGACTGACCCTGTTTCTCTTTCATGGAGGTAGACATGGGAATGCTGTGCAGGAGTTTGTGAACCTGCAGTTGGACCGCCTTATTCATCTTCAGCATTCTGTCTCAGCGAGTGGAAGCACCTCATATGTATGACAAAGACATCCCAGTTAGGGTACAGCAGAAGTGTGTTATTGAATTCTGAGTTAAGTTTGGGAAGAGCAGTAATGAAACAACAACTGAAAAAGAAAAGATGGAAAAAATAGCCAGGCAGATAGAAGTTTTCCTCAGATGATAAAGTGAAAAACGCCACTGCCACATTGCTAAAAGTGGTTTCGCAAAAGAGTCTACTTGTGTTTGAATCATTTTTGAAATGATGTACAAAATGTATATAATGGGAAGGATTCTACTTTGAAAAAGAAAAATGTTCTGAGCCTATGGAGTCATTCAATTCTGAATAAAAAAAGTCTGTTTCATTACTTTTTAATCAGCCTTCGCACTTTACATAGGTGATGCAGTGGGAAAGCAGTTAGAATGAATGTAGTGCCCTAGGTTCTAATCCTTTGTCCAGTTGTTGCCTGTGTGGCAGATTTCACGTTCTCCCTGCGTCTGCATAGGCTTTCTTCTCCCGTACCCAAGGACGTGCTTCACTGTAGGCTGACAGTCTTATGGCCTTGAAACCCCTAGAGGTTTATTTTCTACTCCTGCTGGAGTTTTGTTTTCCTTTCCTTCCTGTCCATCTGACCGCAGCATATGTTATCAAATCGGACACTGACTTTTTGAAACTGTAACCATCAGAGACCTATTAACTGAATAAACTCAATTCTAATTTTATTTGCCTCTATTCAGGAATCTTCCATTTCTAAAATGTATTTGTTTTTCTGCTGTTTCATTTTATATTTTTGTGAAATACTTTGAGTTATAATTTTGTTTAAAATGTGCCATATAAAGAAATGCTGTTGTTGTTGACAGATTGATTCTGATTCTAAACTGGCCCCCTATGTGTGTGAACATGTGTGTGAGTGGACCCTGCAGTGACATGCCATACTGCACTGGGGTGTTTTTTGGTATACGTCCAGTGCTGCTGGGATAGTTTCCAATCAACAGCCACCCAGAACCAGCTTAAGCAGGCTGGGAAAGTTATGCTATACTGCTATCATAAACATATACATTTGGTCGGAACAGAAAAGAAAAAAAATACCCATCATCAAATTTCAAATGGAGTCTTCAGACACAGGTCATGTTAGGAAATTGTGAATCATACCACAAGAACCACTAGAAAAAGTTATTATTAAAACGAGGAACTCAAAGGTGTAGACTTCCTCAGACTGTTTTTTCACATGCACACATCAAACCTTTCAAATTATGTTTCACTTTTCTTCTGCATGCAAGTTTTTGTTTAATTGGTTTACAATATAGGATCATTGCTGGGTAACTGAATGGTTTCTAAAATTTGTTCCTGCCGCTTTTTTATGCTGCAGCCTCAGAGGCTCATGCTGATGCTTGAACTCGGTTTGCTCATCTAGGCTACACTTGTTTTTGCCTTACAGTCCATAACACTATGAAGTCAAGTGCAAGATTTTGTTTAAACCATGGTTGCTTTCTATTGTTTTTCTCGGGATAAAATTCTTCACAATATCTTGGCAATTACTGCAGTGTGGCAGCAGAATATTAACCCAAAATGTCATCTGCTCCATTACCAGCAAGTATGTTTGTCATACTCTGTACATATCTAGTGAAGACTTGGTAAATACATATTTGGCCTTGCATAGAGCCGTTTTGAAGGTTTGCCAATTTTATTATGAAAATGGGCATTTCAATACTACTTTAGCTGTAATATCAACTCATATAAGCATCAAAGTGCTTCTTATTACCAAATAACTGCTTGCATTTTTATTAAGTTGCCTTCAATTATTTACAGTATTAAATTATAGTCTTGCTTTCAAAGTAACAACTAAACTTTTCATTTATAGTAGCAAATATCCAAATTATACTAAAGGAATAATCTAGGCATAAGGCTCTCTTGTTAGAAAATAAAATGAAAGATTCAAAGCTTCAGAGGAACATTATCCATCTCTACATAAACTGTAGGCTACAAAATGCATTTGACATGTGGATTAATCCTTACTAATTCAATTTACATTTACACAGATCTCTACTGATTGTTAAACTGTGTGCCAGTTTTAATAATAAGTAAGGTTACAAATGGCAGAGTATGATTCAGTCAATTTGCCTTCTTGGCTTAGATAGCAGCTAATCTATCAAAGTCAATCCCTAAAACACAGCATTGTATCTGCTTGGAAAAGACAGGATTGAGTAAATATTTCCTGACTTCCATTACACTGAGGCACAACATGAGCTTTATCATACCCCTTTATTATATACTTGTTTTAATTTCTGTTGATGCTTTTCTTGTTTGTTATTCAAGCAGACAAATAATATTACTGAAAAAAAAATTTTTTTCTGCAGTTGTCATTTTAAAATACAATATAGAAGAGCAATGTACTGTGTCACTGTGAAAGGCCTCACTGTGAATGGGCATCAGGCTATTCTAGGTTATACCTTTTAAGTAACCATTATAATTGGTCCCTATAATTGTTTTTAGGCTTTTCAAAAACATAACTGAAGTTTGTATTCCTCCTTTTTGAAATTATAGGTTACCCGGTAATGGTGAATGCTACCCATTATACCCCTTCCTTGGTCCCTTGTTGGAAAAATCAAAAAAATTGTATATCTAGGGGGCTCTGCTCCCTGCTCGCTTCACTCACCAACCCTTAGGTTTGGTTAACCGGAAATACAATTTAAAGAGATGCTGCTGCTCTTTCTTTTTCGCTTAGTCGTTGACGTGTCATCTAGAACGTATCAAATTTATAAGAGCTGAGAGCACAGTAAGTGTGACGGCCAAAAGCATTCCAACAAGTGAGAGGTTAGATGACCATGGTCTTGTTTGAAAATGGTTGTAAGCGGGGTGTGACTTGCAAAAGTCACCGTCTCATGGGACTAGCTTCCAAAGGTTGTAAATATGATGTGACTTGATCGTCTCATGGGAGGTGAAAGTGTCTCTCTTCCAAAGATCACGTCTCGTCGCAGGATAAAAAGTCTCGTCTCATCCCAAGATTTTTTTGTATAATAGAGAGAAATGAAGTATTAAAAGGTCTTTTTAAATTAAATTCCATTAATCATGAGCTGTTGTTTTAATAGATTCATCTACCACCAAGGTGCTACATCCTCTAGGATGATGCAACAGCAGCCATTTTGCAGTATGCTCACCACAGTTTAGTAACAGGAAATTAAGATTTATCTTTTTTTCGTTGCACAACAGCATATTCATGTTATTGTAGATTGAGCTGTTGTTTTGATAGATAGATAGATAGATAGATAGATAGATAGATAGATAGATAGATAGATAGATAGATAGATAGATAGATAGATAGATAGATAGATAGATAGATAGATAGATAGATAGATAGATAGATAGAGTCTCTAAAAAGTATTCTCCTGGGGACGTTTTCACATTTTTTTATTATATAAGATTGAATCACAGGGGAATTCATCTGACGTTTTCGACAATGATCAATAGAAAAATGACAAAAGTGAAAACAGATCTCTGCTAAATAGTCTACATGAGTTACATAAAACACAAAATAGTTCATATAATTATTCAATCCCTTCAAATCAGTATTTCGTGGATACATCTTTGGCAATTCTAGATTTGCACATCTGGACTGCAATTTTTCCATATTCTTCTTTGCAGAACTCCTCAAGCTCTATCAAGTTGCATGGTGTTCAGGAGTAAACAGATTTTTTTCAAGTTCAGCCAAAAATTCTCATTTGGATTGAGATCTGGACTCTGAGTCCATTGCAAAGAAATATTCCAGAAAGAAAAGAAAACCCTGCTAGCAGAAAAACATGAGCATCATACACAACAGCAATCATTCAAATCACAATCTAAATACTGAGAAAAGTAACAGTAACCATTGGGTTATACGGTGTTCTACATGTACTTAAATTTCTCTGCTGTAATAAAAACTAACAGTTTTAATAAGAATAAGCCATACAGCAACTTGATCCTATTCACTTAGTTTTATAGAATATCAAATCAAGATTCCAAAATACTAGCACAATGCTTAGTTACTTATTTCACATATCAATAGATCTTTCTGCACATTTTAATGACATATCTAACTTTTTTTTTAAATTAATGGTCTATTTAGTTTGATTTTATTGCAACAATTTACTTAGTGTAGGGATGCGCATGTGTAATGGAAAAAAAACTTAAAGGTTGTTTTCATGCATAAAAGGAAAGGTTAAAGACACAACGTGTTGGCTGTATAGCCTTCATCAGGTTTGCAACTGAAAAGGAAAGACCAGGTAGCATATATGGGAGGTAACAATAACATGACAAAAAAGGTGAGATTAGGAAAGAAAAAGCTGCCATTAGAAAAGATGAAGGGAGAGATTAAAATGTTAGTCAGTCCAGTCATTAAGACTACAGTCCAAAGATACTTTTCAAAGAAAAACAGAAGATGCCTGGGATCAGGTCTTAATGACCAACTAACATTTTAATCTTTACCTTCATCTTTTCTAATGGCAGCTTTTTCACATGGACTCTCACCTTCTCCTTTCATCTGCCCTGGCGTTCCCCCACCCCCAACTATATGTTACCTGCTCTTTCCTTTTCAGTTGCACAACTTAATGAATTCTATACAGTGAAAAACTTGGGCCTTTAATCTTCTTTCTTTTTCAGCATGGAAATAATTGTAACAATATATCCAGTGTTGTTTTTGTTTAAATATTTTTACAGACTTCTCTAACATTAAAATTTATTTACCTAACTAATAATATCTGTCCCTCTTTCGCTAGTGACTGGCAAAATGTACAAGATTATATACCAGTCACAGCACAAAAACATGGGATGCTGGAGTCTGGTCTGACTTGACTGACATGAGATTGTTGTGATGCCCACTGACATCTCACAATATACAGTATATCAATAAAGATACACATGTTGAAAGCCTTGCTGCCCACTCTTCAGTAAAATATTTAAGTTACTGTCAAAATTGAAACAGTACAATACAATACAATACAATTTATTTTTTTAAAGCCCAAAATCACACAAAAAGTGCCGCAATGGGCTTTAACAGGCCCAGCCTCTTGACAGCCCCCCAGCCTTGACTCTCTAAGAAGACAAGGAAAAGCTCCCAAAAAAAACCTTGTAGGGAAAAAATGGAAGAAACCTCGGGAAAGGCAGTTAAAAAAAAGACCCCTTTCCAGGTAGGTTGGGCATGCAGTGGGTGTCAAAAAGAAAGGGGTCAATACAATACAATACACAGAACAGAACAAATCCTCAATACAGTATAAAAATAAAAATTTTACAAGAACGGACCAGAAATTAACAGTAGATGATATCACATAATATTTGGATTTGTTTAGAGTCCTGGAGACTTCAGGCATCAAGCTGCGTCCCCCATTTGGCCAACAGTAACACCTCAAGTTTAGAACTGAATAGTTTTGAGATGAAATGGGAAAAGCCACAATAACACTGAAATACCATGCAAACTATGCATATTGCACAACTTGAATGCAAGACTCTCGGGCTGTCCAGTAGTAACACTGTAGAGAGGCCACCTAGTTAGTGTTAAATGTCAGTACTGAGTGCGTCTCGTTTCATTGTCCCGTTTACTGTTTATGTGTATCAGTTAATGCTGTCCCCGAAAAGGGGGACGGATGATGGAAGGAGACCACAGCCACAAACCTGGAAAACACCTGTTTACAATCAATCAATCACAGCCGTCACAGGATTATTTAAGCCAGCAGGAGGAGAAGGAAGAGAGAGGAGAGAAGGAGATTTTTTTTCACCATCACGACCACGAGCACACTGTACCTGTTCTTTTCCATATTGCGCTTAGCCATCCAGTTTGTTTTTCCATCTGCCGGATTTACTTCAAGGACCTCACCACGAGAGACCCCGGGGTAGGACTTAATCATCCACCACACACACGAGGATTCACGGTGAGGCTGTTCCATTTTTTCCGGGGAAAATCAAACAACGCAATTGCATTAATTCAGTCATCCGCTTTCAGGACAGTTTCTTTATTACCGGACTCACGTTCTCATTCATTTTCAGTTTATCATTCATTGTTGTTATTCGTGTTGTGTGTTTATTTGTTACAGGGACAAGGGAGGGTTTTTTTTGTGTATATATATATTTGGTGGTGTCTTGTTATTGCTGGGGTGAAGGGATATTTATATTTATATATGTTTCTATTTTTTGCATGTCTTATTTTACTTAATACATTTAATCCGTTTAAATTTTACATCCTGTTTTGTGTACTTATCTTTTCACCGTCGATTGTGGGGGAAAAGTTTAATTGGTAAGAAGTACGGCTTGATAGTAAGATTATTTCTCAGTCAATTATCCAAGCCACAGGTCTTGGGAGTGTAGCTGCCGGCTGGGTAAAAGGGGTCGGCCGTTACAACACCAGGTGTTTACCAGAAAATGTGAGACCAGCAAACAATTGAAAAATTATATTCTATATACAGTACCTGTTTTTTCTGCATCTGGACTCTGTGTTCCTGAAAAACATGAGTGTGGAAATGGTACTGGACATTTTGTACTTTTTTGCTGGCTTGCACTGCATAGCCTTGACTGTAATAAGCTTGAATGAGAAGTGCAAACACATAATTATAAAAAAAAATGTAAAATCCATCCATCCATCCATCCATTTTCCAATCCGCTGAATCCGAACACAGGGTCACGGGGGTCTGCTGGAGCCAATTCCAGCCAACACAGGGCACAAGGCAGGAAAATGTAAAATGAAAAGCAGTAATTATTTTAATGCCAAAAGTAGGGGCCTTCAAGCCTCATTGCTACACTGGAAGGGTAAACCGAGAACACTGCAAGGTCTATCTGTCAAGTCCCATCAACCATAAACAGGCTTACAGCATGTGGCACGAAGACAATTTCACATACAATACAAAGCCTTTTTTAAATAGGAATTTACATTGAGCAGGTGATGGAAAATTGAAAAAAATTGCTTAAAAAGATAAAGTTAAGGGACGTTATTAACATTTTAATAATAAGAAAGCTCATAACTTATTTCACACCACATACAGTATGGTGTGTCAGCACTCCACTGGCCCTTAACACAGAACTGTAGCAAAACTGAATAAATCTTATATTTATTTCCATTATGCTTATCCACATTTCAGCATATTTTAAAAACAGATATTTTACTTTGATCTTTCACAAAAATATGGCTTTATTTTATAGTTTACAGTTTCAATAATACAGTATATAACATAAGATAACATGACATAATGTTCTCAAACCTGCCTCCACCAATTCTGGGTCTTGGAGACCACAGCCTGTCCTGGAAGACTGGACATAAGACTGGAAGGAACATTGGATAAGGAACAATTCAATCACGAGGCTCACTCAGCAATTCTGAACCACTTAATAAGCAACCCAGTGCTGTGAAAATCATTATGGAGGCCTGTAATACAATACACAAGCTATCAAACTTCATGTTTAGCTACCACTTAGCCTGAGGTGCTACTGATGATCTTCTCTCTTTTTATAAATGCCACTGTGAGAGAATCAGTAGCAAATTGTATGCTGCTACCTGAAAATAAAATAGAACACTATAAAATAGAAAATATTCACTCACTAGTTAATGTAGGTTGAATGCAGAAAAAAATTAACAACTTGTTAATTGTGCTTATTGTAAGGTAAAGACAAACTGTTTATTTTGTTTGAAACACCCTTTACTCTATGCCTGTTATTATTTTATGAATGGCTGCATTTTTAAATATTCATTGTAAAACTTGGCTTGAGTGAAGCACTTACTTACAAAGTTACCATTGCTGCTGATTTATTATCCTGCAGCCTGCCTTCTTTTCTGAGGCTGTGTTCATTTTTCTAGCCTGACCCAACAAGTAGTTTACTAGAGCAGAAGTGTCGGAGAACATGGCACTTTCTATATAGTAAGTGCCTAACATAGAGAACGGCATGGGGAGGTGAATATTAGGCTTAGAGGATAAATTCAATTAAGGCTATTTGTTGCCAGTTTTTGTCAACTGCTGGGTTCTCAAAGAGCTGTGGAGGGTGAAGACAGGAAGGAAGAAGGGGGAGTTGTCAACACTTAGAAGGGCACAAGGGTATGCTTGATAAGTTCTGATGAAGTAGGCGGTGAGATAAGTTTGTGATCTTACTGAAATATAAAAACTCGTTAAGAAAGACTTTCTTTTTGAACAAATAAACAAAAGGAAGCACAGAAAAGATAGTAGTGTACAACTGATATTAACACCAAAATGATCATCAAAAAGACAATTGAGACATTTAGATAAGGTTCTTTTTGGTTTGATCTTTCTGCATTTTCTTTTGATAGTCTGACGCAATGAGATAGATGTCAGAAACAGCAAAGGTGAACACTTGGAAACAAACAGCACTTGTCGAAACTCAGCATGCACATCTTTAGTGAATGGGTGAAATCTACATTATATAAGCACAAGAAGGATGTGCATACTCCACACAGACAGTGACAGGTCAGGTTGATGTCAGAATAATAATTTTCAACATGTTTCTCGCTTGCCACAAAAAAAAAAAAAAAGTGACTTGACTTATGCTACTGCCATCTGTCTCTCTGCCTTTGCACATGTTTCTAAATCCAAATAATTACATTCATTTATTATAGTGTACACTTTCTCGAATATTTTATTCATAAACAAATTAAGTACTAAACATTTCCAGTAATTCAGAAGTTCACCATCCACCTCACAACCCTAAGCATGCCTATCAAAGATCCGTTTATGGACAGATTAATTGGGCAGTTGAACTTACCATGTATGGTGCACTTTTTGTACTAGAATGCTGCAAAAAAGCGGAAGACGCAAAAATATCAGTAATCAAACTCAGTGCATGCTTTGTGCCAATTGCAAATTCTCATTTAGTTTTCTCTGTTTCTATTCCCATTTTTGACTCCTGGGTATGACGTTAAACTGCATCCAGCCCTGAAAGCGGTTCTCCAACTTGCAGGGAAATCATGGGGGTTGGTGGCAGGATTGGCACTCCAGCCACCGTAAAAAAAACTTCACACAGCTCCGAGATGACAGAAAAGACTCCTTTTTGCTCTCTGCGGAGTAGCTCTGCTGCAGCCACCCATTGGAAGGCTGCTCGCATCATGAAAGGGATGGGGGAAAGCCCTCAGGAGCCCCATCCCTGGAAGAGTTGAAACCGTCGGAGAGCCAATGGGGTCAGGTCTGTTGGGGATCAGAACTGGTGTGGTGCTGAGGTGTCGCCCGCTGCAAGGCAGCACTCGGGTCCCAATTTGAGGTGGCCCATATGGGTAGGCGCATAGAATGTCTTTTCTTTCCGGCAAGATGATCATCTTCCTCTGCTGTCGGAGGAGCTGCGTAAACTCAGTGGCGGCACTCTCTGAGGTGCCCAGACCAGGGACTGGCCAGATCTCTGTAGGGTTACATCTTTTATTGATCTGGACGCTCTGATGGCTGTCATACTCGGGGAATAGCTGTTGCTGTAGTGGATTGGCTTTCTCCGATGGTGTCCAATGTCACTCCTTTCAATGAGCGTATTATGAGACTCGGACTACGGCACTCCCTGGGTGCCTTGTCTGTTGTCTCAGTGTATGCTCCGACCACAGTGAGTGATGTCTCGATGAGGGAGACATTTTATTCGCAGCTTCGCTCAGTTGTTGATGGGTGCCCACTGGGTGACACTCCTCTGGTCATGGGTGACTTCAATGCAGCCACTGGCACTGACAGGGCTGGCTATGAGAATTGTCTTGGTCCCCATGGGTCTGGTGACTGCAGTGAAAGTGGCTCCATGTTCCTTGACTTTGCAAAAGGTCAGGGGCTGCGAATCGCTGGATCCTGGTTCCAGTGGCCTGAACCACATCGTTGGACTTGGTATTCCAATACTGGTGGTGCAGTGAAGGAGATCGATCACATCCTCGTGGGCAGATGCTGGAGGCTCTTGCAAAACTGCACGGTCTACAGAAGTGCCCAGTTTGTGAATTCCTAACCACAGACTTGTTGTTGCTACTCTTAGGATCCAGCTTAGGTCCAGTAGGTTACCACCTACTCGGAAAATGAGCCTGGACTTGGCCAGACTCCAAGACCAGGCTATTTCTAATGAGTTTGCATGCAGTTTGTGTGAGGAACATGCAGATTTCGGTACAACTGCCGATCCTAATATGATGTGGGAGACCTTCCGTGACAAGACCCTGAAGGTATCTGAGGGTTGTGTTGGTGTTACCGGTGTTCCCAGCAGGAGGTGTTTCATCTCGCAGGGCACCCTGGATATCATTGAGAGGAGTCGCAGTGCACGGCTCAATGGCAACTCTGGTCTGTACCGAGAACTGAGAAGGACGGCTGTGAGGGCTCTGAGGGCAGATAAAGAGGCGTACGTTAGAGGAATCTGTGAGCAAGTGACACACCATCTGTGGTCTACCGACCCACGTCCTGCTTACAGAGGAATCGAAGCATTACGCATATCTAAATCTGTTCCTCGGAGAGTCGCAGTCAGGGCGTCTGATGGAATGGTCCTTACGGATGACACTGCAGTTGTGACCCGCTGGGCTGGCTACTTTGAGCAGTTGTTCAAAGCTGATCCTCCCGCTAGGACGTTGGATATCTCTGGGTCGACGGTCCTTGAGGCTGATCCTCCAATTAGCTGTGAAACACCAAATCTCACTGAGATTGCACAGGTGGTGAACCAGCTGAGTGGAGGAAAGGCTGCAGGGATCTATGGTATCCAGGGTGAACTTTTCCAGGCTGGTGGTAAGATTGTCCTCCTGGCATTGCAAGTAATCTTTGCTTCCATTTGGGAGACTAGCATCATCCCAACTGACTGGAAAACGGGACTTATCGTCCCTATTTGGAAAGGGAAGAGTGATCGCCTGGATTGCAACAACTACAGGGGGATAACACTGCCCTCAGTGCCAGGTAAGGTCCTTGCTAGGGTCGTCCTCAATAGGATCCGTGATCACTTGCTCACCTACCAGCGACTGGAACAGTCTGGTTTTACACCTAAGAAGTCTACCATCAACCGCATCCTGGCACTGAGGGTTCTCATGGAGCGTAAATGTGAATATTGGCAGAATTTCTTTACAGTCTTTGTCGATTTTTGTAAAGCATTCGACTCAGTTGATCGAACTGCCCTGTGGGACATCCTGAGGGTTTGTGGGATCCCCTCGAGGTTGCTGGATATCATGGCCGGCCTTTACACTGGTACTGTGAGTGCTGTGCAGAGTGGAGGCATTTGATTCTGGGGTTCGTCAGGGGTGTGTTCTTGTTCCTACTCTGTTCAATGCTTGTATGGACTGGGTGTTGGGCAAGGTCGTGGGGTCCAGCAGCTGTGGGGTATCTGTTGGTGAAGGAAGATTCACGGATCTTGACTTTGCTTACAATGCTGTGATTTTTGCAGAGTCAATGGAGGCTCTGATCGGGGCGCTCAAGAGACTGAGCGAGGAGTCTGAGTGTCTGGGCTTGTGAGTGTCCTGGATAAAAACCAAGATCCAGGCCTTTAATGACCTCGTGGGCACAACCATTAGCAGTGTGTCTGGTTGCGGAGAGAGTGTCAACCTTGTCGAGAGGTTTACTTACCTTGGCAGTGACATTCATGTCTCTGGTGACTCTTCCTATGAAGTCAGTAGATGGATTGGGAGAGCATTGGGGATCATTAGGTCGCTAGAAATGGGTTTGTGGCGCTCCCGATATCTATGCTAAAGGACGAAGGTCCAAGTCTTTAGAGTCCTGGTGCTTCCCGTCTTGCTATATGGTTGCGAGACATGAATGCTATCCAGTGACCTGAGATGAAGACTGGACTCCTTTGGTACTGTGCCTCTCCGGAAAATCCTTGGGTACCGTTGGCTTGACTTTGTGTCGAATGAGTGGTTGCTCATGGAGTCCCAAATGAGGCACATTACCTGCATTGTGAGGGAGCGTCAGTTACGGCACGACGCCCATGTGGCGCGTTTCCAGCTCGTAAGATCCTCATTGTTGGGGACCCAAGTGGTTAAACCAGGCCAAGGGGTCGCCCATGTAACACCTGGCTGCGACAGATAGAGGGTCATTTACGGAGGGTGGGACTGGACCGCGCGTCTGCCTGGGAGGTTCCCAACCGGGATTCTGAGTTGTTTTGTCGTGTAGCGGGGTGCTGCGACGCACTGTACCAGTGCATGCTCCCCAACTTGACTTGACTTGCTATTCCCATTTTGTCCTTTTAACAATTTGCAAAGTGCTCTGAGTGTGCGAAAGGTGATTTATAAATAAAATGTACTTTTATTAATAATGTGTTCTGGTTTCCAATATTTTCTGTGAGTGAAAAATACTGTATTTTTACTAATACTGAAAATGTATGGATTTTAACTGTTAGACTGGATGTGAATGACTTACTTTTGCCAAAATACTGATTAAGGAGGGCAGAAAGAGTTACTTACTGTACATCTGTGCATCACATATCTGAAACCGACTGTTTTATGAGTGACAGGATTAAAACACTGTAAATAATGGAGATGCATCCATCGCATGCACACAACACTAAAATAGAATATTGTGTTTTGTGATAAAATAAAATGACAGGAAGTATATCTTGTAGTTCAGTAGAAAATTTGTAGGATTCAAAAAAAAATAAAGGAATCAAGAAACCCTTTTTTAAACAATGATTTACAGTAAATAGAAGGGTTGGTACTCTGATTAATGCTGCTCTAAGAAGAATTAGGAAATTATTCTAACTCCAATAATACCTTGACTTGAATTAGCTATGACAATGTTAGTCTTATCATATATCTGCTGGGGGATATGGGAGAGAAGGGTTAGATCATCTACAGAGAATATCTAGTTCTAGAGAGAATATAATCTAGATCAGTAGTTCCCAAACTCGATCCTGAGGACCCACTGTGGCTGCAGGTTTTTGCAGGCTGTGGCCCTACTTTATCAAGCTTCCACCTCAACCGGAAGTGCTTCCAGACCACATTAATGGGCCACCGGAAGTAATTCGGGTTGCAGGATTAAAGGACCCCTGTTGCCACTACTCGAGGAGACAGAGTTGAGAGGAAGAGGACGAAGCTTGCCAGGAGGAGTGGAGGTGGATGAGAGAAAGAGAGAGAGAAAAAGAGAAAGTGTGGTGGACTTTGATTATTGTGCTTTGTAAACTGTGCGTTCCTGAGAAATGCTACTTGGGAAGCATATCCCCTGCAAATAAAAGGTGTCTGTTTGTGTCAGGTTTAGGAAGCTGGAGTCTCCCCTTGTGGCCACAACACACAAAATCAAAATGAGTTTAAAAGTCATTGTTAATTAAAACATAATATGTTAAAGATATGTGAACCCTAGCTGG
The DNA here is from genome assembly GCF_900747795.2 of Erpetoichthys calabaricus. Taxonomy (NCBI): domain Eukaryota; kingdom Metazoa; phylum Chordata; class Cladistia; order Polypteriformes; family Polypteridae; genus Erpetoichthys; species Erpetoichthys calabaricus. The sequence continues at coordinate 59,229,357 of NC_041400.2, forward strand.
AGCCAAAAATGTAGGATTAAACCATCATACAACACAGCAAAGTAAAAAACTACTAGAATAAATAATTTAAGAAAAGATTAAAATAATTGAGTAAGACAACAAATTGTTAAAAAATAATATATGTTAGCTCTGTGATGTCCACCTTTGAAAACAGATAGCAGTTAAATGAGCAATGGCCAAAAACATTATTCATTGTAGTATTTCAGAGAGAGCGTTCGTGCCTCATATAAAATGCATGACAATAGTTCTAGAGAATGGGACCCAGGTGACTACAGAAGAAAAAAGTAATTTTATATCGAATTTGGCATAACAATAGATGAAGACTGAGAACTTTAGTCACTGTTTTGACTCAAGAAATATGCAGTAAGCAACATGAGTCATGCACCAATATTATCAAGTTACTCCACATTCCTGGCTAATCCTTCCGAACAGAATCAAGAACATATTACCTTCTGCTGTTTTTCATGATAAAACTATCAGAATAAGATGTATGTTTACATCATGTTTAGCAAGCATCATGGTTGTGGTAGCATTGCTGCCTTGCAGTAAGAAAACTTCACTATGATTTACGAGACCTTGTGAGCTGTCCTAATTAGCTAAGAGCTACCAGAACATGGAGATCAGGCAGAAATTGGAACGCACATTCTGGGAATGTTTTGGTAGCGCTGAGCATCAATAACTCATAAAAAATAAAGATTCGACAAAGGTGGAATAACATTCTTAACACATCTTGTATATCACATGATTGCTCCATCTATGCTGAGAAACCATATGAAAGTGTTGATAACATTACGTTTTTTGGCCACAGGGAAAATGCAACATTTCAATAGTGGTGATTTGGGTATGTCACACCCAACCGTTTCTCAAATTTTGCACCACAATTTGAGCACCCTTACAGTGCAAGAGGTAATATGCCGATTTATACCTTTCCCAAACCTCTCAATGTGAGGTAAACAAAATGCATTCATGTAAATCCCTGTTTTATCTGGAGTTGTTGGTGTAAATGATGGCACACACATAAATATTATTATCATTATTATCTTTGTAGTGAAGCCTTGGTATTAGTTTTAGAAAACTGCAAAACATGATTTCCAAGAAAACTACAAAATGCCTAATGAGTGCCATTTCTACTCCTTGCTTGAGTTTAAGTGTGGGATGCTTCAGAACTACTGCTAATGTCCTACTTTGGGGGAGGACTAATTCTTATCCTACTCAGAATTTTACATTCCTACATGTAATACTGAGTGTAAAGCTAAAGTTTCCAAACAACCATGAGTTCACAACTAAATGCACAAGTTTTTGTTTTTATCCAGGACTAGTGGTGTCACAGATCACAACTTCCATATAGCAACACGTCAACATTCATGGCAACAAACCCACAAAGTGTCAGTTGCTTGTGAAAAACAAAATGGTGGCGAGTTACGACATGAAATATTTTTAGGACCTTTAAAATAAACTTAAGTTCACATAATAATTAAGGAAGTTAATTCCTCATGTTCTAAAATCAGTGCCAGGCACTGCAAAGATGTTTCTGACTGATGGGGCTAAGTTTATTGGCGTTGCAGTGATTTCAGTTTACCCATGTGAGCATTTGCAACCTGAATTGGTTTAGTGAAGGGATTTATTATTAGCCCCTCTTTCTTGACATTAAAATGCATGCCACCTTTCTTTTTTCATCTCATATTTGCAAATTCAGTTCAAGCTTTAATAGGTAAAGTGATGCAGTATAAGCCAGCAAAAAGAGATAAGAAGTCCAATACTATTGGTTCCTTTAAATGTAGTCACACTAATTTAAAAAAATAGAAAGTAGGTTAACATTAGGAATGCATCAATCACAACAAATTTTATTTAAATACATGTCATGTCATTACATTCAATTGTCGCTGTTATTGTGGAGTATGACTCATTGTTACAAGAAAATCTTAAAAACAAAAATGTGTTATCTTTGTTGTTAGGACTCCAATTACAGTTGGAAATGTGAAAAAGTCACCAGCCTTCTGTGAGCTGCTAACATTTTGTGTAAAAGAAGCCACCAGTATGATAACATCCTAGGTAAAATAATGTTAACATTAAAGTAATCTGCATGTATAATGAAAAATCCTGAGCTAAGTTTTTGGGTCAAAAATGCCACTAGTTATAACCGTTTGTGCACCTTCCTGTGAAGTTCATGGTTATAGTCCTTTGTGCTTCTACTTCTGCTTCCTAAGGTATCATGTTGCTACAGTGGCTACTGCTGCTGCTGCCTGACTGCTTCCGGAAACCAAGATTATTATTTTTATTTGTGTGCAATTGACTTATTTTCTCCAGGTTTCTGTGGGATTTTTCTTAAATGCAGAAGGAAGATCTAGAAAATTAAGGAATGTCCAAATGTTTTTTGCTTGATAGAATAGTAGCAAACTTTAACAATTAGATAATATAAATCTCAGGTTTTCAAAGATATAAAACATCTAGTGTACTAGATGGAGCATCTGTTCCTTATAAATGCATGATAGATTATCCCTAAGGCCAATGTAATTTTTTTGTCTAATTAAAGTAAAGTAGATTTCAATGAAGGAATGTAACAAAATGCGATAAAAGGCCTCTTTGTGGTGTTAATTACAATACTATACTGCTAACATCTGCTACTCTTTAATATCATATGGACCTAGCCAACTATTTTTTTTGTGGAGTAAAAGCTGAACTTTATGCCCAATATGAAATGTACACTACACCTCTTTAAATTATGGCAGTACTGCCACTGTTACTTTGATTGACGTTTGCAAAGAACTGTATTTTATCAAAATAGCACGACATTTTAAAATGCTCTGTGCAAGTTAAGTTGCTGTTGCTGGGTATCCTTTAAAACTTCTAATAAATGAAAAAATAAAAATGCAGACCTAAAAATTCCCAAAGACAGTGATGAAATTTTCACAGCTCTAACAAAGTTATAATCTCAGATCTCTATTTCTCTTTTATCCGTAATAAATCACCCCATACAATGTCCATTTCAGAGCATCCTTCTCTCTCCAACAAAACCCCATCCTTCCTGTAGTAAAACTTTATTCTCCCTTTTACCTCTTTCAAAACACCATTTGTCTTCCGACAAAATCCATATCCATCCACATTCCACCGTTCAACAAAACACCATCCTCATTCATGATTCCGATCTTCTCCAAAATCTTTCTCCTTTTTCCTACCTCAGACACAAAAATGAGAAAAACACAAGCTGTAAGCTTCAGAAAGGGGTATAGTAGACGTCAAACATTTTTACAATGATGATGTTTATCTCACAGAATACATTTCAGACATCGTACTGTATTTAGCTTCTTTAATTATTTTTTCTTTGAAACTCCTATGAGCTGAAACTTCATAACACTGTGTTGCCTCACTCCAAGCATAGGCCCTGCAGCACAGTATAATATGATGCGTGGGGCACATGACATCCTCTATGGACTGGTTGTGATAACATGTAAACTGCAACTGGTCCAGACTATTTTGAATATTTTCTTTAATGTCTCCCAGTACCAGTCTCTCAAAAGCACTTTGTTAAAATATTGTCTGCCTTGTATCAGATGGTCCTAACCCTCATCACCCTGAACTGGATTAAGTGGTTTAGAGAATATTATGGTTAATTGTTACTTTCTCTGTTTTCTCTTTACTAGTTTTTCAAACAATTTCTATGCTGATGTCCAAAAACCTCCATTAAGACATTAAGACATGATGATCTCCCAGCATAGAAACAACCTTACTTTTTTAGTTAATAATGCAGCTCTTTGCTGACCCAGAAAAAAAAAGCCTAAGCCAGCAATTTCTTAACCAAAGACATAATTGAGCAACACAATTATTAGCTTTTAAATAAAACATGATGAGTACACCTGGAGAAAAAGCAATTAACTGATATAAAAATGACTAATGGGTCTTTAAATACCATAAAAGTCTTTATAGACAGTTAAATAATAAAAGAAATCTGGTTCAAAAAATGGATGGATGAATAGATATTGTGACTATTCGCTCTCTGTTCCATCCCCTGGCGCAGTTTCATCCACCACAATTACAGGGAAAATACTCTCTGATACAGTGTTCTTGTTCTAAAGAAGCATGCTTTCAGGATGGATATTGTCAGTTCAGCAGCTGCTATACCACATAAAGCACTCATCGCGCGTCTTTAAAGCCAGTGTCACTTACCTGTTGTTCTACTCTCTTGTCCTGTATAGACTGTCTCTGACCCTGTCCCGGACTCTACTGTGCTTCTGTCTCTCTACAACAATGTCCTCTCAAGAAAGACACCTACAAGTTCTTTTAAACTGAAGCATTGGAGTTGCTGTAATAAAGACAACTGGGAAGTGTATTTCAAAGAAGGCACTTTTATTGAATGAAGGTTGAGTGCTGTTCCTGCAAAAAAAAGTGTTTGTTCAGTCCACTCCTGCCTGTCTTTTGTGCAACACATCAGTCCAGATGTGACAATATGTAATAGTAAACAATACTCTTCAACAATAATTTACAAATTATTTTGAATTCAAATCTGGAAAGTGTGTCCATTCTATAAATAAAAATGAGGACATCATATATGGTATACAAACAGTATATTTTATTATTTCTGAAGTAACTGCATATTATATTCATTCATATATACATTCATTTATATTTGAACTAGCTTTGCTACCCTTCTAAAAGGTTGAAATCTATCAACGTAGACCTTAGTGTATTTAGTGTTAATGTTTGCAGTGCACCATTTATTGAAATTTAGTTTGTAATGCATGTAGTAATAAAATGCACTGAATTTTTTATTCCAACAGATGGTGCATCACAAACATTAACAATGCCACACCAATTGGTAATTAAGAAAAAATACAGCACACACATACAGCCACTTGTCCTGTTATTAAGATAAATATTTGATCAATATAATGGGTTGTAAGAAGAAGACAGACAATTATAAAGGGTCTGTGGCACCTTAATGGCAAATCCCGTATATTGAATTGGTGCAAAAGGTTTCTGATTTAGATACATCACGGGATGTTCAACACAGTTGGTGCTTTGACCCAAGCCTGTGTCTGAAGCATCGGTCTGCAATATAAACAGAAAAATTCGGTATTATACAGGTGTTGATGTAAGGGCTTCTTTAAGGGCCTCTTTAATGCAGCGTCTGTTTTTCCATAACATGCCACAGATTTGGGAGCATGCTTCTTTGTTAGGTCAGTTAAAGGGGCAGCTCTCTCAGGGGAACCGAGGTACAAACTGGCAGTAATATCCCGCTAGTCCTAGGAATAGGAAAGCTTGTGCTTGCCTCTTAGTTTTTGGATGGGGCCAAGTTACAATGGAAGCACCTTTCAAACATTAAGAGCGTCCAAATATTTTGCTTCACCTACATTTTTTAGCATTAATTCGTAGGCCAGCATTACTAAGTGTCCAGAGTGTCGCACGTACCTGTTGTATATGATCCTTCCAAGTGTCGGAATAAAAGATTATATCATCCACATAGATGGCACTGTAGGTTTGATAGTTTAGGAGCAATCTATCCCTCATACACTGAAAAGTCGCAGGTGCCCCATGCAAACTAAATGGAAGGACCGTATACTGCCAGTGCCTGCTCGGGGTGCTAAACACAGTCTTTTCCTTTGCAGTTTCTGCTAAGGGAATTTGCCAATACCCTTTCGTCATGTCTAAAGTGGTCAAGTACTGTGCCTGTCCAAGCCTTTCTAGGGGTTCATCCACTCAGGGCATCGAGTGGTAGTCAAACAGAGATATCTGAATAAGCCAACAGAAGTTATTGCAGAAGTGTGAACTCCCATCACGCATAGGGACTAATACGATGGGACTGGACCAAGGACTGAAACTCTCCTCTATTACTCCAAAGTCCAATATACGTTTGATCTCTAGTTTGACTTCAGTACGTTTGTCTTCTGGGAGGCGATATGGGCGTTCTTAGACGGTGACCCTCGGTTCAGTAACAATTTCATACACAATCAAGAAGGTCCTTCTGGGTCTCTCATTCACAACATGCGGAATGGACGAGATAACGTCTTGAAGCTCTTGTCTTTGTACGTAGGTTAATTCATCACTGTACCAAAGCATTAGTGAGGGGAAATGAAGTAAGGATCTGGATTCCTTTCCTTTCACAGCTTCAAGAGATTGTTGACATGATATACTCACTCAGCCAGCCATCGATTTGGTTGTTTAACCAAATGGTCCATTTGGCCCTACCTTTCCTTAACTCCCTAACTCCCTGCCAATGAGCCAATAATTTAGAATGGGATGTTGGAACAAGTACTATAACATGGTCCCCGGGTTGAAACTCTCTGGGAGTTGTGCCCCGGTCGTAATAACTGACCTGCATTGATTGCACTCATTCAGTGTTTTACTTTAGGATAGGTCTAATTTTATTAAATCTATCACGTAATTGTGTGATGTATTCTAGAATATTTTCCAAAGGATTGGCCTCCTCTTCCCATCCTTCTTTGAGATTGTCCAGAATGCCACTGGGTTGTTGCCCATATAATAATTCAAAACTTGAGAAGCCTATGGAGGCTCGTGGGACCTCCCAATAGGCAAACAAGATAAGGGGAAGTAACTGATCCCAATTCCTAACCATCCTGGATGACCACTTTGTGGAGAATCTGTTTGATTGTCTGATTAAAGCTCTCTACTAAACCATCTGTCTGGGAATGATATACAGAGGTTTTCAAATGCTTACCTTGGAGTAATTTGGCCACCTCCCTGAATGTATCTCAGGTAAAGCATGTCTGTTGATCCATTAGGATCTCTTTAGGGACCCTTGCAAAGACCCCAACAAATTCCTGTGCAATATTTTTTGAGTTCACCACTCTCAATGGGATGGCTTCTGGGTACTGGGTAGCATAGTCCACCATAACTAAAATGCACTTGTGGCCTCTGGCGAAGGGTTCTAAGGAATCCACAATATTGACCACTAGTCGCTCAAACGATATATCAATGAGTGGTCCTTCCAAGGAATCTGCCGCAGTTGACATTCCAGACAGGAGATACAAAAGCGGCAGACCTCCTTGTTGCTCCCTGGCCAATAAAATCAGAGTTTCATTCTCTCCAAAGCCTCTATGTGGGTGCCCATAAGGTGGGCATGCCCCAGCTCACAGACTCTTCACTGGAAGGTCCACGACACCAGCAGCAATGACTTTACCTCACCCTCATGCTATGGTCCTTGGGGCATAAGATAATTGGTACGTTGACCATCAATCAGCACAACAGCAATCTTTGTTCCATTGCTCCCGGTTAAAGGAGCCCAGGGTTTATGTAAATTGGAAATGTAGTTGATTAAGGGGATCAGATTGGACCTCACTGGGCGGAGTTATGCCATGCATCGGCACATCCTTCACCTCACATACGTCATCAGACTGCGATGTCCATACTGTACATCCCTCTTGTCCCATTCAGTGGCTCTATGAATTTGGGCCGTCCCCGGTTGTATACACAGCATGGGAACAACTTGGGATGAATTATCACCCTTAATAATTAGGCCTAGCTTTTTCTTAGAGGTGGCATCCATACTTTTGCTTATTTTATTCAACCAGTCCCGCCCGAAAATTACATGATAAGGAGGGGCTGCACATCACAGCCACCCTTATTTTCTGTGTAAGCCCCTTATAAGTAATAATACATCGGGCTGCCCTATACCACCGAGTTTGCCTGTGAATACAGGTTGGAAATGTTGCTTCCGGAATCAATCAAAGCTGACACTTTATGCTCATTAAGCACAACCACCTCATCCTGGAGTAGAGATAGCAAATCAGCAAAAAGACAATACCACTCTCCTTTCGCCCAAATGCTCATAGGCTCATCAAAGCGGGGGAAATTATGATGGTATGGCCAAGCTCCCTGCACTTATAGCAGGGAGTAGAGTTGAAGACCTTTCTTTGGGTCACACCTCAGGTTCGAGATCGCATTGAGGACAGCACAAGGGGCCAGTACGTACTTGATGTTGCTTGTGGTGGTCCATATGCCTACCAGATCTCTCTGCTGCCTCTATTGCAGTGTCATTCAATGGCTGCAAATGGGCTATCCATGCTTTTATATTCTTGCCTCTGGACTGGGCAGGCTAGAAGTTCTGGAAGAGCTTGGACTAAAAAATCAGAAGCAACCAACTTTGTAATTTGTTTAGATGAATTGACCTCAGGTTTTAGCCAATGACAAACTTGCCCCCAGATCTTGTAACCTTGGGTGTCAGGGTCCAAAGTCCACTTATGGCAAGCCCTCGCCTATTGGCCCAGAGTGATCCCATACCTAAGTAGCACCTCTGACTTAAGTTTGTCATAATTACCCGCATCAGTCTCCTCGAGGCTGCTCTTCTGGAAATGATGGTTTCTGGGAAGAAGAGGCGAGTTCAGGAGGAGTGACCATGGAAGTGATGTCGTGATTGGCGGCACATTAATCCTCCTTTCTGCAGAAGGGAAAGGAGAAAAGTGTTATTGCCTAGTGACCTTGTGTGTTCCAGGGTGGTAATACAGTTGATTAAGCCCTTAAGTTGATTCCCCAAGTGCATGTGTGTGAGAGGGTATAAGTAGAGCAGGGAACAGGATAAAGGAACAATATGAGATTTATTTGGGTGAATAATTGAGGATAGATTTTGAAATTGCCCCTTTTTAAAATTTGGGTCATGATTGTAGTAAATACAATTTTATTTCCCAAACTCTAGCTCATAGTGACCCCTCAGCCTGGCTGTCCATGACAGCTAATATGAATGGCCATTGATCATGTATTTGGTTAGTATTTTATTTTTTTCTTTCTCTTTTTTTCTGTTATTTACTGTTTGAGATGATCATATGGTGTATAGCTTAGCTATGCTGGTTTGGTTCAGAAGGTCAAATGATTTTAGAGGAAAGTCTAGTCTAGGGGCTCTGAAGGACGTTTTAATGATGAGAAAGTTGTGTGTGTCTGTTGCAAGTTAGTCCAGGAATACAGTAGTCCAGAAAATTAATTAGTTCAGTTTGTCTTAGCAAACACAATGCTTACTTTATTCCTGTTAGCATTCTTCAACATTTTATGAAATTCAAAAAGCTGTTGTTAAGGACGTGATTATTCATATGAGCTCAATGGGACAAAGCAGAGGGAATCACAGGAGATGACCTCAGAAGGAGCCAGAGGGCTGACATATTTGTCTGCTTTCTTTATAGTTCTGAAATAATTGAGCTCAAATGACATCTGAGACCCATAGCTAACTCCACCCACCTGTCTCCCTCTGACAGTTCTACCTCTAGTAACTTTAAAGGGAGCTCTGTCAGGTTCAAGACTTGTCACTGGCGGCCAACAGCTAAGGACAACCTGTTCAAACTATTTTGCCAGAGGCAACAACAGTGGTGTCTTTATGTTCCTCATTTTGCTCTTACTAAATTAGTCATGGTTTCCCACTTGGGATCCCAACCTTTTTTAGCCTTCTTTGTGATTTTCTTACAAGAGGAATTTAATCCTATTTTTCACAGTGCATTTTAAATGACCACTTCATATTAAACAGTCATACAGCAACATTGACCGAATTATATGACTTTTAGAGGTATCAGATTCTGTAGTATGTTATCTTTTAAGAATGTGTTTGCTTTGTCTTTACTTCAGTAATCAATGTATTACAATTACCAGAGGCATTTATTTTAAGGTAAGAGTGAGCAGCTGTATTTTTCAAAGTCATTTTATCTATAGTAAAGTTTTATCTTCTTCCATGAATCCTGACTTTACTGACAAACATAATCTGCTGTTGTCTGGATTCATTATTAAGGGCCATTTATGACAGTTCTGTTTTAGACCTTCTTCTATGTCTGAGACCACAGCAGTAAATGCTTATGAAGTTCTAACCAGTTTGACGAAGTACTTACTAAATATCATCAGCTGCATTCCCTCAGTTGTGGCTGCATTTATGTTCTATGTATATCAATTTCCTGATTTCTAATATCAGCTATTTTGTATGAAAGAATGTCCTAGTCACATCTTTACACTGCCAGAATGTGGATGCTCTGTATTGCTAATGCATAATTTAGAGTTACAAAAAACAGAAAAGTAAAATCTAGAGCTAAAAGTGACTGGGCAAAGAAGAAAAGATCTGTGGTCAGATTTATAAAACTTGCGTATGCCCAAAAAGAGGCTTGAAATGCACATACACATCTTTTCACGCAAATGTCAGGATTTATATAAGAAAACTTGACAGGAGAACATGCGTATATTTATGTCAATTCTGACTCATCCATATGCAACATTTTAGAAAAACTGGAAAACAGCAACACCCTTCATCAAGTAGGGATATGCAGCTAACCCAACAAAATGAAGACTCGCACACATAATAAATCATCACCAAGACGTTATTAGAATGTGCCATAACAAATACATTCCACCTCAACAGTGATAATTATGATGTACAGATTGTATTATAGTTCTCTTTTAAGAGGGCAACACTGCGTATTTGTGCTGAAGAACTGTTGTTTTTTTGTCAGTTTATATTGGCTACTTGTCACTATTCAGGGAACAGACCAACAGATCAGAAATATCTCAGCTAAGCTTTATTCCGTCAGGCCTTCTGTGCTGGAAGCCATTAACTGTTTTTGTATGGTGTGAACGTTCATTCATAAAACATAACATGTCTTTGCCAACATAAAAAGGCAATTTGTAGCAGTGTTTGGAAGTGTAACAGTGTAACATAAGTGGAGCAGCTTTACTGCACTCTCATTTCCATAAAGGCATCTGGTGAGAATTAAGATGCTTTTGTTAAATGTAAGCAGTTACAATCCATTAATGCACAAGTTAATTTTGATGACAAGATGAGACTGACGGACATCATGGCTCAGTGGCCTGATTCATTTATTTTGAGGCAAAGTAGATTTGGCATACGTGATGATACCACACATAGTGGATGACTTGTTGGTAAGGTAACTAGCTGAACAATCAGTTTTTCATATGGCCTGTGCTATTCATTGTAAAAAGTAGCACGTCATTATATGTGCCAAGTAGTAGCGACTATCTGTGCAGATGCTCGCACCTTACGCCTTTTCCTGAACCCCAGAATGCACAGGAGAGGTGCTGTAGTGCCGTCTCATGACTTTGCACGCTCAGGGCACATGGTATCTCAAAATGTCAGTAGGGAAGGGTGCACATTCACATACGCTTTACAAGATGATTGTAGTTTATAAAGGTAAATTGTGTAGAAATTTGTGTATGCCAGGTTTTATATATCCAATTTTCATTTGCCTTATGCATAATTTCATGCAATTCCTTATCAATGCAATTCCTGATGTCTAGGACAAATTAAAATCTTTTGAATTTCAAATGAAAGATAAATGAAAACTACTTCTGAGGACAAGTTAAAAGAAAATCTAGTATCGGTGAAGTTGAAAATGATAAAACTGGGTTTAAAGATAAAAGACAGAAGAAAAAATCCAGTGTACCCTGGGTATGTCCATAGTGAGTTTAACTGTGCTTCAGTTTGTGAGTAAAACTTTCCCTTTATTTAGAGTATTTGGTTTTGATCTCAATAAAGGAAAATTTATCTTTATTTTACCTACTATTTAGGCTACCTATCCTCTGCCAATCGAAAAAACAAAACTACTCAAAACTACCCATCAACCAACTAAACTGTATTTCTATTTTCTGTTTTCTGGTCATCTATATCCTGACAGATTATTTCTACTGATAAACAGTTGAAATGAAAACATCTGTTTCACACTAGACCTTTCTTCAACATTTTGCCCAAGGCTGTGACAGAAAGTCAGACACATGGTAAAATGAATATCCCTCCAGGTCTTGTTCCATTTTCTCAGACTGTCAATCTGAAACCTCATGATATCCAGGCCTCAGATGTCAATGTTCAAAGAAAGGCTTTATAGAAACAAGAGATAAACTGATTTTCTATAAAAGAATGAATTCATGCAACCTACACATTATCTTTAAGGATACTGGTTAAATCTTTGTCAGTAGATATCCTTTTTGAAAGAATAACTTCAGGGAACTGTAAAACTATATTAAACACTGTATGGTGACCATAGACAAATGAGTCTGATTTTACTTGATTCTGTTGATCTCTTTTGTGCTTTGGTAAAATGCATCTGCTAAACAACTAGATGTAAATGTAAATGAGCCCAGGGTCTATTCAAACAGGAAGAAGACAAAACAGACTCACAGAACAGAAATGAAAAAAATTTGAACCAGTTACATTAAGTGCAAACTTTTTCACACAGTGAAATTCAATATACTGTGCTGGTCAAATTGCTCATTAATTTCTTCTTGTTATTCTAGGAATATGATCCCATTTCAATACATCAGTCTGAATAGATGCTGGAAGAAAACCTAAAGATCTCTCTACTAGAATGTGGTCATTCTCTCATGCTTGCTTAACCATGTCTTCTAGAGAGACAATAATATTAACTAAACATATTTCCTGGGTTTGAATCTTGACCTGGTTAATGTCTGTGTGCATGACCGCCTCATGTCATTGTCAGTTTTTCTAAAAGTACACCAGTAATCCTCTCACATCTTTAGAAAATGTGCTAGTTAAAGTCACTTGCTTAAATTTGCCTGGTATGAGTGTGGGTGTGAGGATGACCGTACATTGAATGAGAGAACAAAACTAAGGAACAAAATTGGAGGACTACAAAAACATCACCTGGCCTGATGTGTCCTGCCATTAGATGGTAGGTGTCAGGCCAAAAGGCACGGTGAGATGATCAGAAGATGAAACAAAATCAGTAAACAAGCAGAGGTAAATGTCAGAAATACAAAAGGACCAGGCATCAAAACCCAATACAAAAAGTTAGGGAGTCTCTCTCTGAATTGTCCTGATTTTTTCCCTGCAAGGATTTTATCGGAGTTTTTTCTTATTTCTTAGACAGTCAAGGCTTGGGACTTTCAGTTAAACAGGGCCTGTTAAAGCCAGTTGGGTCATTCTTTGTATGACTTTGGCTATGCAAAACATAAATTGTTGTTGTTTTAATTTCAGGAACAAGAAGTCATAGCGAGCGAGAGCAGGTGAATACATGGTTTGTGAAGCAATAACCACATTGTTTTTGATCAAAATCTCTGACTGAAAATGCAAGATGTGTTGTTATGGTGGAAGATTGCACTTTTGCGTGTGCTTCTGACTTTTTTTTCCACATGGATTCCTGTTGACGCCTCAGCACTTCAGGGTTGGGCCACTGATTAGCAGCCTCTTCATGGGGGAAAAAAACAAAGTGTGACAATGGCAAATAATATAATCATTATTTTCTCTTGAAAATCCGCCCTGATAGCTTGAAACAAAAAATCACCAAAGCCATCTACACAATTGAAGAATAAATGCCAGAAATATACAATCGATTAACTCAGCACTACGTCACTCTGAGGACCGATTAACCACACTTGTAGTCACACCATACCTAACAGTAGCATATTTCAATAACTACACCCTACTCCTATACTATTGCCCAGTTCTAGCAATTTTGTCCCTCACCCCCCACCTATATGTATTGTAAGATGGAAGCACAATATGCCCTGCACCCTAGCTTTTGAACATCCATTCATTATCCAACCCGCCATATCCTAACTACAGGGTCACGGGGGTCTGCTGGATCCTAACCCAGCCAACATAGGGCGCAAGGCAGGAACAAATCCCGGGCAGGGCGCCGGCCCATCACAGGGCACACGCACACACACACACCAAGCACACACTAGGGACAATTTAGAATTGCCAATGCACCTGACCTGCATATCTTTGGACTGTGGGAGGAAACCAGAGCACCTGGAGGAAACCCATGCAGACACAGGGAGAACCCTGGAAGTGAGCCCAGGTCTCCTAACTGCGAAGCAGCAGCGCTACCACTGTTGCACCCGCTTTTGAATATTTAGAAACAAAGCTCTTGCATGCCATATGCTTTTTTTATCTTTTTGACCAGGATTTTTTAGAAAGTCTTTGACCTTAGAATTTTGTCTGGAATTTTGGCATTCATGTCTGCTGACTGTTATAATTTTTTTACCATTTGTCTGGTCCCTTACATTTTCAATCCCCTGGTCATTTTCTCTTAATTTCTTTAGTAAGCATTCCTCACCATATAGGATGCTTATATCTCAGGTATGCAAGTAATTATGATATTGTTTCTTTTTGTATCATTAGATATTTTCCTATTTGGTGGCATAGTTTTAGACCTTGCACAGTGTCACACTAACTGGAGTGAATCTAAATCTTTTTTTTTTTTTTTAATTTCTAACTGAACTGCATCTAGGGCAGCTTTGTCTGCTCAGAGTTTGGTCATATTAACCTTGAATGATGGTATTAAGCTTTAGCAATCCAAGTCATTATTATGCTTGTAAAATGTTTCATTCATATTACAGCATTTGGATGACATTTCCCTAGGAACTTACAAATGGAGGCTTGGCTTCTATGCAATGTTCTTACAGTTTTTTTGAACTTGTATATTAGTAATAACAGCTAGCCACCTGAGATGAATAAAATAACATGGAAAAGGAGAAAGAAGAGGCCAAATGCTTGCCTACAATGGGCACCACACTGTGAACTAACTTCAACTAGATTATTATTATGTTGATAAAACCAGATAATATGCTGCGTATCTATGTGTAAAACATATCTTAATAATATTCCAAACTGCAGCAGCTTTAGAACACTGAGATATACAAACTATATGTTGTGATCCCGGCCAGGTCGCCCAAAGGATGGAAGGATGGGGGAAGGCAGCTACTTTTGGACACTGCCTCCCCTAAAACGCTAAATGGCAGCTCCCCTGAAGTGTAATAATGCCCCGAATTCCCGCAGGGCATCCTGGGACTTGGAGTTTGGTTTCTCAGCCCTGTTGGGTACCGTGGGTGCCACCAGGAGGAGCTATGAGAGGACCGGAAGAGCCATACCTCATCCATAGACTGGAAGTACTCCCAAGTCACAAGGATAGAAGCCCAAAAGGACTTCCGGGCTGAGGAAAAGCTAGTTCTTCATTAGACTCGGACTATTTAAAGGACTGCTGTAAACCCAGCAAGGGAGCCAGAATCAGATGGAGGTGGACAAAGCTTCATGGGAGGTGTGGAGGAGAGTTGGAGAGAGAATTGTATTGTATTTCTGATTATTTACCAGTGTATGCTTATTGTGGCTGTGGTGCTTAAGGCACTGATTTAGGTTGTTGTAAGGTAGGGTGACCATATTTTGATTTCCAAAAAAGAGGACGATCGGCACGGCCTCCAGATGAATTCAGACAAGCTTCTTGGTGGTTGATGAACATTATTTATTATACTTCAATGGTGCAGAATTAACCTCTGTAATAAAATAAAATGAAATCTGTAAAAACTTATAACAAAATAATAGCTCTCTTAGACTCTTCAAATAAATAATTAAATATTGTTCTAAATATGAACTATTCTGTTCCAGCTTCAACAATATATCTCTTAAATGAAATAAAATAAATAACAGAAGAGTCTCACAAAGACAAAAAAAACTTAAAACAAAAAGAATCTAGACTTTTCATCTTTAGTTTTCTTCTTCATCCTGCTTCTCTTCTTCATCCTCCTTGTCAGCCCATCCATATTTTGCTGTAGAGCTGATCTTTCCTAGCAGTTTTCAATAGCTTAACAAATAAGCATGAAAGTCTTTGCAAGACATGTCTTTGAAGTTGTACTGAACTAGTAGAATCCCCTTTAGTGACTCTACGGAGAGCTGGTTCCTCTCCTTGGTCCACTGGCTTTGCATTAGTGAAAAAACCCTCTCAACATTTGCATTGTGAGAGGGAAGTGCAAAGACAAACTATGCAATTGTCAGTAGCTCTGAGTAACATGCAATGCTTTTTGCCTTTTCAAAATATTTGGTCCACTTCTGGTGTACCTGCAGGCCACTGAACTCCTCATCATGGTTGCACGTTTCTGTGAATTTCCTCAGATTGGTGACCTGGTCAAAACACTTAACATCATCAACTGCCACCCCCTTCTCTCCAAGGTAATTGATGCATGCCTCCACATCATTCCAGTTTGGTGGCTCACTCAGATCCATCCACATGAATGTTGAGAACTCTTCCATGGGAGTCATCCACTTCTCCAGATACTCCAGACATGCACTGTACATGCCATGCACATCTGCACAGAACTGGTCACAGCCTTTGTCAAGTCCATCTTTGCGCTTCTGTGCCAGTAGTCCCTTAACTTTAATGGACATGAAGTTGTTGCTCTTGCGTTGAAGAAGAATGGTATGTATATTGTTTAATATCTTCTTCACTTCCATAATGGACATGTTCTCCTGTTCCATTTCTTGAATGTGGGTGTGGAACACAGACATGAGTGTGTGCATGTGCCAAAGGTAGATTTCAGCAAAATCATTTTCAAAAAAAACCCGCCAGGACGGCCCGGACAGGACGTAAAAAGTGGACATGTCCGAGCAAAAGAGGACGCTTGGTCACCCTATGTAAGGTCACCTCTTGAATACATGGATTTTTCGAATTCCAAATAAATTATGTTATGATTGAATCTAATTTCTTAAAAAAACATTTGTTAATGTATATGGTGATGTTTTTAAATAGAACCAGAAGCTTAGGGAGGATATTAATCTTGACAATGTTAATTCTCCCTGCTAAGTAAGATTGAGGGTAGACCATTTATGCACATCTTGTTTAATTTTGTGCATGCAAACAGCAAAATTTTGTTGAAAAAGAGCTTAATACTTACTTGTGAAATTGACTCCTAGGTATTTAAACTGATCTGCAATGATAAAAGGAAAAGTGTCCAATCTAATGTTGTTTGCTACAGAATTAATTGGAAAGAGCACACTTTTGTTCAAATATCTTTTGAAATTCTGCTAGTGTTGTTACGGCTGTAGGCAGAGTATTTTGTGGGTCTGATATACACAGTACCATATCATCTGCATATAGTGATATTTTCTGTTCAAGTCCTTCTCTGAAAATCCCCTTTATCTCTGTTGCATTTTGAAAGTAAACAGCTAATGGCTCAATGGTGATTGCAAAAAGCAGTGGTGACAAGGGGCATCCTTGTATAATACTACGTTCTAGTTTGAAGTAGTCTGAGATAATGTTGTAAATACAAACTGAAGCTTCTGGACTGGTATACAGTAGTTTGTTCCATGCACAAATGTTTGGGCCAAACCCAAATTTATTCAAAGTGGTGAACAGGTAATTCCATTCAACCATATCAAATGCTTTTTCTGCATCCAAAGATAATATGATCTCCAGAGTGTTAGACTTTATGGGTGAATATATTACATTAAATAGTCGTCGAAGATTGGAAGCCAAATGTCTACTTTTATTAAATCTGGCTCGGTCTTGTGAGATTACTGAAGGGAACACTTTCTCAATCCTTCAAGCTAGGGCTTTGGAGAGTATCTTAACAGCATTATTCAGAAGTGAGATTGATCTGTATGATACACATTGTAATAACTCCTTATTTTTCTTAGGAAAAATGGTAATTAATGTGTGTATTTGTAATGTATCAAAAAACGTATTAGACTGAGTTTTGTATTCTTTAAACTGAGTAAAACAGAAGGACTTATAGTAGTCTCTAAATGTGTGTATTATATTTTCATGGCCAATGATTCTATCTCTGTCTGTGTTGTTGATTACTGATATTGCATTGCAAACACCCTGCTTATGGATTTGTTGCTCTGAGATCTTGTTAGCCTTCTCTCTGTGTTCATAGTAATGATGTTGCAATTTAAAAATTAGTTGTTGTGTTTCACCAAATTTCAATGAAATCATTCAATGCATGTTTGAGGCTTTGGGGGTATTTATTTTATGTATTGAAGGGGATTTACACCCCAACCCCAAATATTGATATATCCATATAGTAGTGGATATCTACTAGCCTAGTGTGGTAATGTACCTTACTGACATTACCAGCAGTTTTACAAAAATACAAGTCAGTTTTATGTCCTCCACATGGTTGAAAGAAAAAGAACAAAGTATAATGAAACAAGGCTTGCCTTTTTGTCCATTTAGAAAAGTAGGCTTCAGGAAAGCATCGCCACGTGTTTTGTGTGAGGGTGGAAGAACGGCTTTGCCATTGTCCAGCTGAGGTGGTGTTGTCTATCTCCCACATGTAAGCGCCTTAGTTTTGATCTGTTGCGGCTTATAAAGAGATCCCGTATTGGCAGTTATCTGGGCGGTAGCCTGGGTGAAGAAAGAGGGCTTACTCTCAGTTTTGAGAGAAGCACAGTTTATGTTTTGAATGGCAGCATAGCTATGCATGCATGTGACCGCTGCCTGCCTTTTAATTGGACCTTTCAGGGGAGGAGATGCCATTCTTTGGAGATGTGTACACGTCATCACACACACGTAATGACATTGATCAGTTTAATTGGTTTGTGCAATGGTGCCGAATATGAAAAGGAATTTTCATCTTATAGAGGGGGTCTTCTGACTAGACCATGCTGAGAGGGGTACTTGGTAGTAGTGAATGGCAATACTGCTAATTTTTTTTTCAATTTGATACCGGGTAATACAGAGGCCAGTATTGCCAATACCATTACCGATCCCAATGCTGATGCAGCCAGAGTGTTGTCTTGCAAGAATGGTTAATATTCTGTAAAAACTTAACAGTATTTGTGGACATAAAAAATCACATTTTAAAGACTTTGCATTAGTATACTATTACATATAGTGCCAAAGATCGGACTTCTTTGCTTGTTTATTAATAGAAATTCTTAAAAACAACAAAAATGTTAGCATTATATTTTTTTCTCAAAAAACATGCTAAAAAAATCACATTTTTATTTTTTACTGTGAAACGTGCAAAACATTGAAAGTCAGAAGTGTAAAAAGTATAATGATGCAAATACCCAGCGAGCGTCACTTTCAGATTTATCATCCTCATTTTCTGTTACACTGTCCGTTTCAATTTTACTCACTGAAGACAGATTCACTTCGTCATCACTGCTAATGAGAGGCTCCTCAGCACCACTGCTTGTATCACTGCCAAGAGCGTGCAGTACTTTGGCTGCTAAAAAATGTTTTAAACAAGATGCTATTATTATTAGGCACACCTAAGGGTGAGAGAAGACACAGCTATACCTTTGCTCATTGCTCGAGACTATTGCTTTTAGCATTGTTTTTACAGCCCGAGTGATACTCGGGTCTGATGCTGGGGAATAGGATTTAAAGATAATATTGAGTAATACATACCTGTATATATATTTGTTTTACAAAATGGTCATAATAAATATATTAACTTCGAAAATGTGTTCTAAGTACAGTACGTCCATTCTCCATTCGGGAGGTTCTATTCAATAAGGGCGCGCACAAAAAGGCGAGCTTCAAAAGGGCGACTTCAATTGGGCACAGAGAATAAAGGCAAACGCAACAAAATTATTACAAAAAATTTATTAGATAAAGGCAATGATTGAACGTATAAAAAGGCGAAAGCAAGAATATTAAAACATCCAATTAATTAATGCATGAACTTCTAACGAACTATTTCTAAAGCTCTCTATATTTCGTTGTTTTCTGCTCTTACTCATTGTTGTGTTACACTTGAAGCTGTAGATTATGTGCAATGCCACATAGATATTTTATTATTATCTACTATTATTATCTATCTATTATTATCTAAATTATCTATGAACGCCTTTATTCGCCCAATTGAGGTCGCCCATTTGAAGCTCACCTTTTTGTGCTCACCCTTATTGAAGGATACCCATTCAGCATGCTATAAGTGTAATATACTCCTCCCTAAAAACAGACATCAGATTACAATACTAGCATTGCCTGGGTACTACCTGCCTTTATGGAAGGCTTCTTTAAGAGTAGACTGCAGCCTGAGTGTCTGTGCTCTCTCCGTTGTAACTGTGCGTGTTCAGTAACATGACTGATTGTTTGTGTTTTACTAGGTTTGTGGTGTTGCCGTAATAACATATGGTCTTCTGACATGTGTCACATTTTGTTTCCTTATTGTTTACTCAGTGGAGTAAAATAACTCCAAACAACACTTTGCTTTCTTTCTGCCATTGCCTCACAAACACAGCCTCATGGCTTTGGCTGGTGGACCACAGCACTGCCATTGTGAATGCAGGGCGATGATAAACGCGGAAGGAAAAGCAGCTTGTGTTTTAAACATTATGGCATGTTTAATTTAATCATGTTCTCACCATCAAATGCTTTTTAAAAATAATTTCTAATAAACTTGTATATTATTGAAACTTTGTAATATCAATACTTTTAATGTGAACATCGATGTTTAAATTAAAAGGTCAGGATCAGAAGCACCGATGCTTTAGTATCAATCAGTTTACCAAGCACTGCGGCTTGTACATTGATTTTTAAAAATTGTTTTTCTTCCTGTATAGATTTTGATAAATATCTCTTGATTAGCTTTGGTGGAGGTATTTATAGGGTTGGGGGTTAAAGGTACACTTTTCATTTTTGTATTTACATATTTCTCTTTTGTCTCCATTTTAAATATTTTTGTTGTTTGTCCCTGTACTGTACGTTGTTTACAGGAGAAGCTGCCTGATGTGGATTATTGTGGAGGAAGATAGTTTTATTTTTGTGTATATACATTTTTCACTAGGTTTTGTGCATTTCTTTTTTCATTTGGGACTTTCACTCAGCACTGTAAATAAGGAATATATATTCATCATTTTGGGGACTCAGTTTCATATTTGTTTTGTTGTGTCCTATGTGGTATTGTTCTGTGTATATAGATACATATTCTGCAGGACATTATTTGTTTATCCTTGTGTGCACCTGTAAATAAAACCTCAGTTTGTTTTTGCAAAACCCAGCCCTTTTCATGTCCGTGTCTCCCTGTCTTGCATCACCATCCTGATCATGGTCGGTCCCGTATACCAGACACGTACAGTGTAAACTGGTGACTACACGGGGTGTCACATCTACCATCCTGCCAAATTTCAGCTTTTTAACTAAAATGAGTGAGTGAATCAGTCAGTCAGTCAGTCAGTTAACTGTTTAGTGTCTTTAATCTATATATATATATATATATATATGGGCGGCACGGTGGCGCAGTGGGTAGCGCTGCTGCCTCGCAGTTGGGAGATCTGGAGACCTGGGTTCGATTCCCGGGCCCTCCCTGCGTGGAGTTTGCATGTTCTCCCCGTGTCTGCGTGGGTTTCCTCCCACAGTCCAAAGACATGCAGGTTAGGTGGATTGGCGATTCTAAATTGGCCCTAGTGTGTGCTTGGTGTGTGGGTGTGTTTGTGTGTGTCCTGCGGTGGGTTGGCACCCTGCCCAGGTTTGTTTCCTGCCTTGTGCCCTGTGTTGGCTGGGATTGGCTCCAGCAGACCCCCGTGACCCTGTGTTCGGATTCAGCGGGTTGGAAAATGGATGGATGGATATATATATATATATATATATATGCATATATTTATATATATATATTTAAATATATATATATATATATGCATATACTGTATATACTAGGGGGCTTACACCCTGCTTCGCTCGTCAACCCCCCTTGCCTGTGCTACGCTCCAGCCACTTTGCTTCTCTGCTGCTCATGTTGTGAAGAGGGGGGCTGAACGCACCCCAAAGAGACGCGGTCGCTCCTCCAAAACCCCCTCTTAAACGGTGATACAATGGGAAACAAATACAGCTTTTTTTTTTACCTCCTTTTTACTTGATCAGCTGCTGGCTTGCTGCTGCTGCTACTGCTGCCGTGCCGTGTGATCTGCATCTTGCGCTGTGCTTCGAACATTTAAAAGCCTGTACAGCAGCTGTCTTTCTCATCTACTCTTTGTCTTTTATTTCCGGTGTGGTTAAATCTGTTGGCACATAGTCTTGTCTCGCGGGATGTGAGTCCTTGATATTTTTTAGTTTATAATTTAAAAACGGAATAAGAATCTGAAAATCTAACAACATCACATAAAGGTTCGATAAATTCTGAAAAGAATGATACCAAACATATATGTGTAAGTTTTAAAATCAGCAAGCCAGCAGCTGATTCGTCCACATATCCTTAGCATGCGTTCAGCCCCTCCACTTCACAACTCGAACAGCTGAGACGCGGTGGTGGTGAGCATGAAGCGCGCCCCCGGAGAGAGGGGTTGGGGGTGGGCGAGCGAAGTGATTAGGGGGCTAGTATATATATATATACATTTTTAGCACACTGTATTAATCCCTGAGGGGAAATTATCTTTTCGCATGACCTTTGGATATATATATATATATATATATATATATATATATATATATATATATATATATATATATATATATATATATCACTCTAGAATCTTCAAAATCTTCAACCGGAAAAGGGTGGAGTGCCCTCTCAGGGTTGGTAGCGAGATCCTGCCCCAAGTGGAGGAGTTCAAGTATCTCGGGGTCTTGTTCACGAGTGAGGGAAGAATGGAGCGTGAGATCGACAGGCGGATCGGTGCGGCATCCGCAGTAATGCGGGCGTTGCATCGGTCTGTCGTGGTGAAAAAGGAGCTGAGCCGCAAGGCGAAGCTCTCAATTTACCAGTCGATCTATGTTCCTACCCTCACCTATGGTCATGAGCTATGGGTAGTGACCGAAAGAACGAGATCGCGAATACAAGCGGCTGAAATGAGTTTCCTCCGCAGGGTGTCTGGGCTTTCCCTTAAAGATAGGGTGAGAAGCTCAGTCATCCGGGAGGGGCTCAGAGTAGAGCCGCTGCTCCTCCGCATCGAGAGGAGTCAGATGAGGTGGCTCGGGCATCTGATCAGGATGCCTCCTGGACGCCTCCCTGGTGAGGTGTTCCAGGCACGTCCAACCGGGAGGAGGCCCCGGGGAAGACCCAGGACACACTGGAGGGACTATGTCTCTCGACTGGCCTGGGAACACCTTGGGATTCTCCCGGAAGAGCTAGAAGAAGTGGCCGGGGAGAGGGAAGTCTGGGCATCTCTGCTCAAGCTGCTGCCCCCGCGACCCGACCTCGGATAAGCGGGAGACAATGGATGGATGGATGGATGGATCTTCAAAATTAGTAAAATTAGTGAATAGTTCTTTGCATCACACATATTAAAATAACAGAATTATGTAAGTTTTCATGGATATAATGTTTGCCATCTGGCTACTTCATTCTGTTTGAAGCTTTCCGATTGTACAGTTTATGTTTAGCTTTTGCAATGTAAAATAAAACTCAACATGAATGTGAGAAGAACACTTAAAAGACACATCAACTTAGAATCAGACCTGAGTGTAGATACTGTGCGCCATATCATGGTTTGAAATTCTGTCATTGCCCTCCCCACACAGGCACTATGCATTGACTTCACTATTTTGATCATTAGATACACCCTCAGTAGAGAATGCAGGGCTTTAGTTTGCTGACTGGACTTTTACAATTCCATGCAGCTCTGCTAACTAAATCTCACCACCGTTTAATTACTGTAGTCTGTTCAGTGTAACACAATGTCAAATAAGCAGTATCTCTAATGTTTTTAGGCACTGAATGTTGGTTAGACATATAGCAGCAATTTCTGAGTTGCCCTCATCCAGTCTGTTTTATGTAACCTGTTATTACAAGTCAAACTGAAATGCACAAATGCAGTCGTTTATTTCAGCATATGTAGGCAACTTATTTTCAACTAAAACATGCTCCTTCTAACTTAAGCATAAACATTCTCCAACTGGGAATATTTAACCTTTAATATGGCTCCAAACGACACCCAGGGGATCTTTGTTCAATTTCAGTATTAGTCAATTAGTGAATCGATTTTTATATATAAAACTTCCATTAACAGACTGCACAATCATATGCTGCTTTAGAGGTCTCATAAAATAATATTTAAACAGTACAATATTAAAACACACACATACATGTAACAAATATACCACCAATAGGCCCCTGCAGAACTTTGGCTTTATACCTGACAGATGTAGAGAAGGGCAAAGTGCTACATTTAATAAGAATGAACATTAGTGATCAATATAGGAAGCAACATCTGACAAGGATTTAGTGGTTTAAAGTGGGTGGAAAATATAGATCATAAAGGGGCATTATAAGGTGAATCCTGTATATTTGAAGGAAAAAAAAAAGATGTAACAAAAAGAAACATCTTTCCAGATGCAAGTCAAAAATCAGATGGAAGATGGCTGTGGAAGCCAGGGAGGAAGAGACAGGCTTAGAGGGCCAGAACCCGGATGTGACATCATTGCCTGTGGTCAAATCTGTTGAAGAGATGGAATAAGTATTAGGCAACAGCGCCAACTCTCGACTTGGGGTGGAATTTTCAACGAGTTGTTCCCCCAAGCCCACGTGTGTGACAAGTGATACAACATTGAAATCATCTAGGCAATGTGCAGAAGCAATTAAAAAGTCAGATAAAATGTTAGCTTGTATTACACAACTTGCTTGATGATCATTCAAAGATTGTTACGCTAAGAATGCGTAATGCTCCAGTGAAACCTCATCTGGAGTACTGGGAACAGGGATTATAGGATATGGCCTGTAAACAGAAGGCTACATGGGGAGGTATTTCAAGTCTTAAAAACTCTCCATGGAGTTGATCCAGCACAAATGTTAGATTAATTAGAAAATGACCTAGTCATGGATGTTGGTGGAAATTAAAGGAAAGTGCATTATGGACTGAGGCCATGATGCATGTATTCACACTGGGAGTAGCAGGAACCTGAAACTACTAGGTCATGTAATTGAAACAGTATTTTTGACAACTTTTAAAAAGTATCTTGAGGGGAACTGGGGACAATCTAAATATTAGCTAAGCAAACAAGCTTGATGTACTGAAAACTGTTTCCTCTCATTTGACAAAGACCTTCAATTCTTAAAAGTTCATACAGCATGCATAAAAAAGCAGATCTATACATCAGAACAGCTATGGTATAAATTTACAAAAAGGGTTCATTGCAGCAGTAATGGACCATGCCATGACAAACTATAGAGATAAAGCAACATTACATAAAAAAAGCAAAAAGGCTAAAATGAGTCGAGTTTTCAGTGCTAGCAAATTAAATTGGGCCTGTGCTGTGTGATAAAAATAGTGAAATCTCATTGAACAGAAGGAGCAAACCCAATTCATAGATCATAGAATTGATCGCCATCTGAAAGTCAAAGTGAACAGTTGGATCTGAATGTTGAGACAGATGGAGCCTCATAAACAGACGCAGAAATATTGCTCCACGTAAGACAAACTATAAAGGCACTGACGTGATATCATGAGCTATATGCCTCTATTGAACATATTCAATACACATTTGAAATTTATATATATAGTAATTTTCACATATATTTTTCAAATTTATAGAAACTGCATAATACCTCTTCTAAAAGCTGAATCCATTGTTGTTGCCAGTATTCTCAATAATTATTTTGTTATGCAAGTCAATCAATTTTTAATTTATATAGCACCATTAACACTGTGCACTACTACAGATTTCTTTATACATCTAAAAATATTATAGAGTTAAGGAGTTGCGAAGTTGAAACCAATTGGCCTAAGCAACATTGCTATGTAGTTCTGCATCTTGCAAGCTATTCCCTGGTGCTTTACCAATACTGAATGAAGCATTCAACCAAGATAAAAAACAGGATCAAAATAGATTTCCCATCCTAAGTCTTGTGTTATAGTCAGATTTTTTTCCTGGCTTGTGTTTGTTTTTGTTAATTTTGAATTATTTTTCATATTTTTACATTATTTCTGTTAAATTAAATTGTTATTTGTATTCTGTATATTTAAATGTACTGCCAATTTCTGAGCTTGGTGGTGGAATGCCAGGAAGCAGTGACACCCTGATATCCCTATGGCCTTATAAGATGACCACAAAGAGAAATGTGGCTTTGAATTTATTGAGGTTGTATTGCAGTTATATTGGCATTTCTTGGGGGCGGCACGGTGGCGTAGTGGGTAGCGCTGCTGCCTCGCAGTTGGGAGACCTGGGGACCCGGGTTCACTTCCCGGGTCCTCCCTGCGTGGAGTTTGCATGTTCTCCCCGTGTCTGCGTGGGTTTCCTCCGGGTGCTCCGGTTTCCTCCCACAGTCCAAAGACATGCAGGTTAGGTGGATTGGCGATTCTAAATTGGCCCTAGTGTGTGCTTGGTGTGTGGGTGTGTTTGTGTGTGTCCTGCGGTGGGTTGGCACCCCTGCCCTGGATTGGTTCCCTGCCTTGTGCCCTGTGTTGGCTGGGATTGCTCCAGCAGACCCCCGTGACCCTGTGTTCGGATTCAGCGGGTTGGAAAATGGATGGATGGTATTTCTTGGTTTTTCTGTTTCTTGGATTTTTTTTTTTGTGCTACTGTTTATTGGATTCTGCTCTTGGTTTGTGTTTTGGGACTTCTTCCCCTCGGATTGCCTTTCTGGCTTCTTTTTTATATTATGAGACATATAGTCCCTAAGAATTATTATGAGCATAAAGAACTGACAGGAGGTGTGTAAATCTATAGTTAAAAACATTTCACCTTTAAAGAAGAGTCTTGAGATTTTTTTCACAGTGTACCCACCAAGGTATAATACATTTAACAATCTCCAGCATATTAATACGGTCACATCCCATGTAGCTGAGGTGACCATGGTCATGTGATGCTATTCCAAACATCACATAAATAAATAAGACAAGATATTAAAAAAATCAAAACTTTGTAAATTAAAAAAAATCATAAAAATGAAATACTTGATTAAAAAAACTAAAAATACAATACAAATACACCATTTCAGAAGGTGTTGTGGGATTTCATCTCATCTTATAATTATATTCCTGAATATGGAAATGTGAGTAGAACAGAGTATGCACTTGGTTTACATTTCTGTCTAGCTGCATTTCGATAACATAACTAGTGATCTTATTATTATTCTAATAATAATTAAACTAATAATAATTAAAAGTAGGTTTCATTAGTCCTGCTTTCTTTTTTCTGTATTATTATCTCTGATGTAAATATATGAACTGGATATTTTCTCCAGAAAATTTTACAGTTTAGTTACAGAAGAAGTATATACAATAACTGTCTGCCCCATTCAAAGAGCATTGGCCACAAGGAAGGACTCAGCATTAGAAAGGACACAAGTTCATCACATGGCACACTAATACACACTCCCGCACTCACTCATGTGGGATCAAGTTTGATTCAGCCTTTAACCGGGGGACTAAATCAGTTGTACCCACAGAAAAATCCATCCAGATATGGAGAAAATGTCCTTACTTCACACAAACAATGACCAAGCCCTTTCTCGACCCTAGTGCAGAGCTCAAATAAAAATGAGTCAGGTCTGAAGTATGGTGTTGGTAGAGTCAAAATTCTTTAAATGAGATGATCGGCAGAGGACTAAATTCCTTAAGGAATTTCTCAAGTACCCGCTAATGTGTAATTTTTTCAAGTTCTGACTTTTTGCAATTATGATATTCTTCTTCGCATTTGTTTCATCATAATAGCATGATTTATGTGCTGAAAACAGTTCATTCGTGGTAAGTTTGCAGGGTATCAAGTAAAACAGTTTATGAGTTTCAACCAGATCATTCATTATGAAGATCTGCATTAATGTGGAATCTAAATATAGCCTTTATAGATCATTTTAATTGCCTTCACATTCCTCATAGATGATTAAAAAATGACTACTACATTTGGTATATTTGACATCTGGTTTTGAAATTAACATCTTTTTCTCATTTATTTTGTAGCCTTAAATTTATGATTAAAATATTTTCCTTACATCAGGAATGATTTCCTTTTTATTCTTTTATTTTATAGCCAGTCCATACTGTAAATAAATTAATGAAAACAGTGGGATAAAAATGCATATTCTTATTTACTTGAAGTTTTATAGCATGAGCATAAAAGACAGCATTTAACGGTTACTCTATTATTTTTCACTTTCTCTAAATCATTGAAAGCACTGAAGCAGCAACAGATAAAACCAAGCCCTGAACTGTGCTGGGTGGAGGTGTTGGAAACTAGATAAGGTGCCACCAAATTCCATGCCATTCTAAGTGTATACTTTTATTTAATTTTTAAAACTGTATACTTCTGAAGGTTAGGGACAGATTGCACTGAAGATGCTATATGCCAAAGTTTTTGCTTGAAAGGAGTTAAACAATAGAAAAGCATATTTTTGACATTGTTTCCATCTTGTGCAGGGCACAACCCATTTGTGGATAAACTTGTCATAAATCAACATTGTGACTTCTCTGGAACCTCCATATTTGATTTTTGGAATATTTCTACTTGAGTTTGTGATTATTTATTATATAGTTATTATTAGTGGTTTGTTAGTTACTGGAGGGAATGATGCTAACCGCAACAACATTCTGTCACTCTTTACCTCAGTTGGAATCAACATTAGTTTTAATGAATCAGCACCCAATTTAGGTGTTATATTTGAAAATAGCATGTCATTTGAATTAAACATTTCACAACTATCCAAAACATATTTTTTCCATCTTAAAATGTTATAAGATTGAGATGTTTTCTAAATATGAATTAATTCAAACTTTTATTTCTAGTAGGTTTGAATTCTGCAATTAGGTGTGCCCTGGCTGTTCAAATCATTCTTCATGCAGCTTTTAGTTAATTCAAAATGCTGCTTCAACATTTATTACACACACCAGAAAATACAAACATACAGTAAACCTCCAGTTCTTAAGTCCAGTTAAGCTTAGCACTGATTTCAAAATCAACCTTTTAACATATTAAGTGTTAAATGGCCAATGCCCTGTTTATTTATCTGAGCTTATCATTACCTACAAACCAGAATGCACATTGAGATTTCAAGATGTCAGCTTACTTAAGATTCCAAGGATTAATAAAATAACAGTGGGAGGTCAAGCTTTTAGTTAAAGGACCCCAAAGCTATGGAACAATCAGCATGTTAATATAAGAGAAGCCCTTTCATTCTCCGCTTTTAAGTCGAGGCTGAAGATTCACTACCATAGTCTAGCATACCATGTCTAGACCTGCTGATTAGCTGTGCATACTGCATTCCTGTTTATTAGTCATTTATACAGAAATATAATATATTATTACTAATCCTTCTCTTTTCGGTTCCTCTTAGCAATATTTTCATGTGGTTCTATTGCCAGGCTACTCTCCTACTTATGGAAAAGTCATCTTGGATAAAAGAGCATTGGAATTATCGGATGGAAAGATTCTCTTATCAGACTGAAAAGCGAACTCAGACTCCACTGTCTAAAACCCAGGAAAGGGTAGGTGACTAGTTGGTTGAGGTCTCCAGGACTGTGTAATTGTTTTAAACTTTCTCTTTCACAATTTTAATCTCCTATGTTGTCAACAGGTCTTAGTTCATTGGTTAATCAGTGGATGAATACTGTTGGGTTTCCGTTTATATTTAATCAGTTTATTCCTTGCTTTCAGTGTGTTTTAACAAATTAGTATTTATATGAGTACCAGTACTAGATTTAATAATTAATATAATATTTTACTTGTATATTAACTGAAAATTGTTCATAGCGCTATGTGCCCACATTTAGAGAAGAGAGCTATAAAAACATAAATTGTATTGTATTGCATTATATTATGCTGATGTCACCAACTGTGCCATTTTGTGTTCTGGTTTTTCAGATTTTTGCTCATGTGACTATCTCTGCATGGCAGTGCCCACGTTATTTAGAGTTCTGGTGCCTTGATGTCTCTGACTTCCTGGTTAATGAATGCCTGATAATGATGTTTCTTTCTTTTTGGGGCCTACAATTCACCAGTATCACCAACTATTTCAACTTTTTAACAATTATTGCCACTATGAAGTCCTGACAGACAGAAATACCAAATCTTTCTTATCAAATGACTTTAAATTTTTTTATATCCTGAAAGAATGTTTCCAGGAATTTGGCATATATAAAAATAAGTAAGAAATTAAAAAGCCTGTTGCCAAGTTTGTTTTTTTTAATCTGTATCATAACTGTTTTTGTCTCACAGTTTTAAGGTATGTTATATGTAGTAGCTGGATAAAAAATACTTCTGTGCTATATCCGAAATCTTCTTTGCAGAATGCTTTAAAATGACCTGTGTTAGTGAACTGACAAGGGCTAAATGCATGGTTCTTGATTGGAACAAACAGAAAACCAAGTGTAAAGTGGCAACAAAGATGAAAGTAATATGATCCTATTTACTACAATACACAGACAGCCTAATTATACTTTAAAGGAGATGTTCTGTATTGTTTGATTATAAAGACATCCTAGCAAGATTCATAAACAAAAACCATTAAAAAGTTAATGTGAAGAGTGCAGGAAAGATTAAACCAATTCAGGGGACACGTGACCAAGGTCTTAGCCACTGGAAAGGGCAGTAACTTTGCATTCAAGATGCAGTCATTATTTAATTGTTGAATTACTTTTCGTCTTCCATTTTTTTCAGTAGCAAATTAAACTAACAGTTTGTCTAACTTTGTCACCTAGTGATAAGAAAATCATGAGCACTAGGATTTAAATACTAAAGTAGTGTTTATTTTATTATTTTTCAGTTAGTTATCTCAGGCTGGTTACAATGAAGTTATGGATCTTATATACACATTCATTCATTTTTCACCACAGTGGAACAGTGTGAGCGGTGAGGCCCATACATTCCTTTCCCCATCCACACTTGCCAACTCCAATTGTTGGATCCCAAGGCTTTCCCGTTGGAGACATACAATCCTCCCAGTGAGCCTTATGTTTTTCCCCTGGTCTCCTTTCAGCTGGATGTGCACATAAAACCTCCTCAGGGAGAGTGTCCAGAAAGCATCCATATCATAGGCCCAAGCATATACAATGTCTCAAAAAAAAAAAAAAATTTGCATAATTGGCCAAAATGTTTCAGGGCAGAAACCGGTGCAAATGGTCTTGTTGTTTCCAAGACAGCACTAGACCCACCAATGTGCAAAAAGAGAATATCTCATTTAAGGTGTGAAGGAAACCCACCGCACCAAAGAAACCTAACACCATTATCTTTGGTCAGATTCCTGTTTAACTTAAAAAACCTTCTTTTTCATCAGTGCTCTCAAGTACAACATCTCATAGTACCAACCTGTTGGTCAGTGTCACAATCCTGATTGCTATTGCTGTTGAACAAGATCTTATAGTGTATATATTTCTCTATATGAGTCAGCTCTTTGCCCCTAAGCTTGAGAAAACAAGGCACTTATTTCTACATTGAGCATGAGTAGTTTAATAACAATGCACTTCATGCATTCAGATCACTTATTCACGCTTCCATTTAGTCTCAACCCTGCATGTACCTTGACCCATTCTAATGTTAACTTTTAAATTTCCCAGCAGAAACTTTCCCAATGCTATTTTGGGCCATTATTTACAGATTCCCTTAAATTAATTTGTCATGAGCAACAATGTTTAGAGTACAAAGCATATGACATCATGGATCAAAAGACCCCTGAGGCACAGAAGCTTCTCTACCACACCAAGGATCAGCATTAAATTGATAATTTTGTGAATATAAGCACTGTGGAATACGTGAACATTTCTTACATCACAATACATAACATAAAATGGAAATGTCTTTGTGAAACCTAAAAATAAATTATGAAGGTTACTTAAAAATAAACTGCATTTCCAAGTTAGATCCGAAATTGTATAGAAATATAAACTAATAAAAACGGTAAAACCAAAGTAACCTTGCTTCCTTGCTTTAGTAATTTCATTTTTGTTTAGATCCTTTGATTTTTTAATTTGCGCTATAAACCTTATACTTAACAATGCAATGATTTTGTTTTTGTGCATAATCAGTGTTTTATTCTTATAAGCAAGGAAGAAGAATCCAAAAAACATAGCACATGACCTTTCTAATCTTGAGCTATATAGATAGTAATAAAAATTCATTTTGAATTACTTGAATCATAAACACATAGATCGGCAGACCAACCTGGGAAAATGATGTGAGAAAATGATGAACATATTGTCAAGATGACATTGTTTGTGCTGGCTGTGGAATGGCCCTATGTGGATTAGGTTGCACAAAGAAGGTCATCAGAGAAGGAGTATGCTTGTCCACTTGAAAGTCAGAAGTAGTTAGTTTTAATCATTTCCAGAAAAGAAAATTATGGCATGGTTTAACAGTTAGAGAAAATATACGAAGTGTGTGCTGTAAAGAAAACTGAACAATTCAAAAGTGAGGACAGAAAGGTGCAAATGTCCTGCCAAAAAAGTCTCTAATGACAGTGACAAAAACATATTTCATTTGTGAACATAGTTGGTCTCATGTCGATAATGGTTTATGGTGATGGATAAGGAAAGTGTAGTATTTATATTATTTAAAGCTAGATATACTGAAAATAATATTTTTTACATTAGCAAGACATATTCTGTTATGTGCAGCACACAGTAATGTAGCTGAGAAGATCACTCTTCCAAGTATTCGTAGGTGAAAGTGCTTTGCAAGATTGTCAAAGGGTGCACCACTTGAAGAAGGGTTGCCAGGGGCCAAGAGCACTTTCAAGATATCACAAGAAGAGTAATCCTACTAGAAACACCCTGAGGAGATAAAAACTAAAACTTTAAGAGAATAACCTTTACATGCTAGTATTGGAAGACAGGGGATATCAGGGAACATTCAAATTAGATCTAGTTTGGTGCCCCAAAAGCTCCTCCCACATTTTTCACTTTCTTTTACAGTACAGTACAACATGACCCCATACTATACTGTCAGCGGACTATGTGTTGGCCCTACATGCCAGGCAGTAAATTACTTCTATTCCTGCTGTTACAAAACATTCCCATTCTCAACTGGGAAATTTGGTCCTATCTTCTAAAATCAGGGTACTTGTAATGTCTAAATGGCAGTTCTGACTTCTGTTTAGGTATCTCACTTTCAGTGTCCTAGGGCACAAATTTCCTATGTTGGTGCTACTCTGTGTTTTGCTCTGGTGCCGCTGGATGTTTTGCAGCTTCACAGGATAATTTATGCAGTGAACAAAAGACATAAAAGTTTATTCACTGTGTTAATAATGAGTAAGTAGTGAATAGTCAAATGAATCCTGTTGACTTTCAGGACTAATGGACCTCTAAGTAGGAGGAGAAGAAAAAAAGGGAAGTCAAAAGCAAGAATAATCATTTTGGAAGGTGCACATTCTAGTTATTTTGGAAAAATTCGTCAAATTAACAGACAAGTTAAAAGATCCACAGAGAATATTTATAACAAATGACCATTTTGATTAGGGCATCCCCTAATGGAAGAGATTGCTCAGAAGGTTTGTAAAAGAAAGGACTGGCAGATGAAAGTGCCATAAAATCTAATCTTGTGAGTCAGGTAAAAGGGTCACAACACAGGTGATCAGTAAAAAAAGAATAATAATCCAATATGCAAAATGTGACTCAAAGTCTAGAAATTAAAGCATGGTTTCTAACTCTACAAGTGAAGAAACTCCCCCACACCAAAGGAACCCAACACCATTATCTGTGGTCAGATTCCTATTTTACTTAAAAAAGTTTCTTCTTACACTTCCTTTAACACCAGAGGAGGGAGAAAGGGGGGGAGGGGGAGCAAAGAGTAACCTAAGAGCACCTAATCATGTGACCAGCAGGAGACATATTTACTATACAAGATATGGCCACATCCATCAAAAACTAATGCAAAGCAGTGGTGCCTGCAATAAGCAACAATCCCAGATGCTGCTGTGGTGTAAGAATGATTGAAACTATAACTGACAAAAAGCACAAGTTAAAAATTATGTGAAAATGAATCAGGCAGTGCTGCAAGAAGCCAAAATCTGAATTCATAACACGTCTACAGAATAAGAGGAGCATTATTAATAAATGAAGAAAATTGTGGCTGGCACAGAGTAGTGAACACAGAAAGATAAGTAACATAGTCCAGGAATATTATAAGATGTTTACTCTTCTGAATGTAACAAAATTATGTTTAAATTACATTTTTTCAAAAAATATACACCACAACCCCAGGCAACATACATAAGCAAACTGGACAAGTCTTTAACATCTTCTGAACTTAATAGTTAGTTCAAGTCCATTCATGTTATCTATCTTCCTTAAAGACAGACCTAAAGGTGACAGTATCCATATCCATTTTTCCCTACAAAACTAAAAAACAATTAGAATATCATTCTGTAGACCAATTTCCCTATTCAACACAAATGGCAATATTTTGGCTAACAGTCTTGCAAAAAGAACAAAGATGGAACTTACTTCTATTATTCCTCAAGTTGAATCTGGGTCTGTAAATGAAGAGGATTATCAGCAAGTCTTGCTTTTATCAGCATACAGTATATTGCAATGGCTACATCAGGGTTCCCAAGATCTTAATGTTTTTGGAGGCAAAAAAAGCATTTGATTATGTGAACATGAAGGCAGACACCTATGGATTCAACTTTTATATTCTAGGACAGAAGCATCAGTTCATGTCCATAATTTACTGTAACACTGACTTCATCAGGTGTATGCACATTTTCTTCACCTTGCAGGGATTGAACCTCAGACATCAGCACCTGAGGCATACACACACACACGCACACACACACACACACACACATATACACACACATATATACATACTGCTCAAAAAAATTAAAGGAACACTTTGAAAACACACCAGATCTCAATGGGAAAAAAAACATGCTGGATATCTATACTGAAATGGTCTGGGTAATGTGTTAGGAACAAAAGGATGCCACATCGTGCGATGGAAATGAAAATTATCAACCTACAGAGGGCTGAATTGAAAGACACTCCAAAAATCAAAGTGAAAAAATAAGGTGGCGGGCTAGTCCATTTTGTCAAAATTTCATTGCAGGAACTCAAAATTGTACTCAGCAGTTTGTATGGCCCTCATGTGCTTGTATGCATGCCTGACAACGTAGGGGCATGCTCTTAATGAGATGACAGATGGTGTCCTGGGGCATCTACTATTAGATCTGGACCAGGGCATCACTGAGCTCCTGGACAATCTGAGGTGCAACTTGGCAGCATTGTATGGACCAAAACATAATGTCCCAGAGGTGTTCTATTGGATTTAGGTCAGGCGAGCATGGGGGTCAGTCAATGGTATCAATTCCTTCATCTCCAGGAACTGCCTGCATACTCTCACCACATGAGGCCGGGCATTGGGTCTGACAATGGGTCCAAGGATTTCATCACGATACCTACTGGCAGTCAAGGTGCCGTTGTCTAGTCAGTAGAGGTCTGTGCGTCCCTTCATGGACATGCCTCCCCAGACCATCACTGACCCACCACAAAACTGGTCATGCCGAACAATGCTACAGGCAGCATAACGTTCTCCACGGCTTCTTCAGACCCTTTTACATCTGTCATGTGTGCTCAGGGTGAACCTGCTCTTATCTGTGAAAAGCACAGGGCACCAGTGGTGGACCTGCCAATTCTGGTATTCTATGGCCAATCGACCTTCACTTTGCCAGTCAGTGAGTACAGGGCACACTTGAGGACATTGGGCCCTCAGGCCACCATCATGAAGTATGTTTCTGATTGTTTGGTCAGAGTCATTCACACCAGTGGCCTGCTGGGGGTCATTTTGTAGGGCTCTGGCAGTGCTCATCCTGTTCCTCCTTACCCAAAGGAGCAGATACCAGTCCAGTTGATGGGTTAAAGACCTTCTATGGCCCTGACCAGCTCTCCTAGAGTATCTGCCTGTCTCCTGGAATCTCCTCCATGCCCTTGAGACTGTGCTGGGAGACACAGCAAACGTTCTGGCAATGGCACATATTGATGTGCTGTCCTGGAGAAGTTGAACTACCTGTGCATCCTCTGTAGGGTCCATCATGCTAGCATGCTACCAGTAGAGACATTGACCATAGCCAAATGCAAAACTAGTGACAAAACAGTAGGAAAAAAAGATGAGGAGGGAAAAATGTCAGTGGCCTCCACCTGTTAAACCATTTCTGTTTTGGGGATCGTCTCATTGTTGCTGCTCTAGTGCACCTGTTGTTAATTTCATTAACACCAAAGCAGCTGAAGTTGATTAACAACCCCAGACTGACCAGATCAATATCCCTGAAGTTTTATTGACTTGATGTTATACTCTGATTAATAAGTGTTTCTTTTATTTTTTGAGCAGTTTATATATATATATATAATATATATATATATATATATATATATATATATATATATATATATATATATATATATATATTGTGATAAGACAGGCCACCGGGCACAGACTGACAGACACTGGATGTCCAAAAACACACACACTGTTTATTTTCCAAAATGTCCAGCACACAACACAGTCCCTTCTTTCCTTTACTCTCCGTATTCCTTTCCACCTTTACTCCTCTCCTCCCAAGCTTCGTCTTCCTCCTCCCAACTCACTCCTGAGTGGAGAAAGGCGGCCTCTTTCATAACCACCCGTGTTCCAGGTGATCCTTGACGATCTTCCGGCGGCACTTCCTGGTGTGGCGGAAGTGCCACATGAGCACCCAGAAGCACTCCGGGTGTCACTGGAATTCCTTCCGTTAGCACTTCCGAGTGTGGCGGAAGTGCTGATGTCCAGGGCTCCACAATCCTGCGGGGGCTCCCCTGTGGTGACCACGAGCTCTAATAGGGTTGAGCTTCTATGCTCCATTCCCGTGGCCCCCATACAAACCAGGCCGGCTGTCCTCTTGTGGCCCAGGGGAGGTATAGTCCCTCTCTGGGACCTTCCAGGCATCAAGTGCAAAGTAATTACTGGTGTGTGCTCCTTATATATATCAAAATTTGTTCAAATAACTGTAGAGGAGGGAAAAGATAACTTTTTACAATTCTGAAAAAGCTTTCTCTCAAGCCCATTGTCATGTCAGATTGTCAATTGCTTTTTTTAGTATCAAGGCCAAGAGAGTTAGATTTATAGGAAGAAGCAATAATATGTAGTAGTCTGAGCATTAATTAAAACTAGCCTACATGAATACAATTACTGTACTAATTTATAAATGTCCTTAAATAGTTTGACCAACATAATTTTTGAAAGCAACTTGACAGCAGTGCTCATAAGTGATGGATGCCAATAACACTCATGGATTTTTATTCTGTTTCAAATGCCAATAGTAGACTGACTGGCTGCTTAAATACTTGGCAGGACTGTCATCTTACTAATGGGAAAGATTCTGCCAGGCAGCACAAAGAACTTTACATGAAAATCAATTGATGTCTACTGCCCATCCCACCTTCAAAGAGGACACTGCTGCTGTTAGCTTCTGTAAGGTGACATACTGTAGGTGCCAAAACTTCCACTGCCAGAAAGCATAATATTTTTAAATGTGACAAAAGAAGAAAAATGGCTTCTAGAGTTACCCGATTACCATCTGACAACAGAAGGTAAACATTCCATATTAATTTACTTTTAGTTACATTTTATATTGCCTATGTTAAGCAAGGTGATAGAAGTGAAACTGTCACTTCACTATAAGCCGTTTGCAAGTTGCTGATCAGATGGATGACCCTAAAGAGTAGTAAAATGTAGTGCATGGCTTCAGAAGAGTTGAATCCATTTCTGCAGGAAACCATGATCTGTCATAGCAATATTTCACTCCTGCTATGTAACTTATTTTCAGCAGTAATTTGCACATTTCAGTAATTTTTCAATATGCTTATTTTTTTCTTTTACATTTCCTCACTGACATTTAATTTCTCAATCTAGATAGGGAACAGTGCCATTGTGTGCTTTTAGCGTGGATGAAGCTATATTGTTCACAATTGCTATGATTGTTGACAATCACATGATAGGAAGGGCACGCATCATACTACTGCACTGTTTCCTCCTTATATTAAATGGCAGCACGCTACTGTCAGCAGTTTCTGAATATCTGTTGTGATTTGATTGTCATGGACATAATTTGTGAGGCCTCCAAAAAAGCTTCACAAGCAAGTTCAGACCTTCACAGACCTGCCCAGAAATGGCTTTACCCCAAGCTGCCAGTCCCCAACTATTACATGTAGACTTTGGCCTGGCCAGGCCTAAAATGGGAAGCTAGCTTTATCCAAAAAGGAACTTTTAGGTTCTGAAATATACAAAAAAATTGCAAGCAATTTAGGGTGATCTCTAACTACTTATCTATTGAGATAACTCAAAGCAAAGTATCATTATACATTGAAAATTAATTGAATAAGTAAAAAGGGGACCAAAAGGAACAAAAAAAGTAGCTGCCATAAAAGCAATCCAAAATGAAAAATTCCTAACACACAGCCCAAAAGACAGATCATAAGAACACAAGCAATAATCCAGAAAAAAATAGAAATATTGAAAAAAAAAACGTAATCACAGTAACCTCCAAACAACTATTAATGATCCACTTCCGGAACCCAATCTCTGACCTCAATAGAAAGCCAGAAGGAGAACTCAGCAGAGGTGACATCAGGATGGCCCAGGAATGGCAGAACATTTAAAGTACTGTCACACACGTGTGCATAGGAGGCAGCTAAAGAGCTTGAGTAAGGGCAGTTCCGAGGCATGCCGGGATGTGGCAGAGTGCACTGACTCTTATTCTCCCTTTCTTGTAGACCATTCATGGGAGATTCCACCTGGCTCTTTTGACGTCACTTCCGGGACCGAGCCTACGGAAGGAGACCTTGCTGGCTCTGGCCCCTGTGATGTCACGCCCGGGCTCGAACCAATGGCTGAAGACCTTCGTGAGCCCGACCCCTTTGATCTCACTTCTGTCTTCCCCTTTAAAAACCTGCACCTTTTCCCTGTTCCCTCAGTTCTGTTTTGGACTCGGTTGTGTGCACATCAGTGCCGTATTCATTTGAAAACGACATTTGCAGCCAAGAACTCAATTATACGGGTGGCTGCCCCAAACCTTTCTATGACTCTGTGTCAAGTTTGTGACAGTACATAAATAGCAAATATTGAAAAACAGAAATTGAAAAAATAATGAAAAAAATAACAAAACATAAAATATGGCCTGAGCCAGGGAATGAAAGTACATATTTGCAGTGAATATAGTTATTTTAAAAAAGCTTTAGGGAGGACTATGTTTTCATACTTCTAGCTTCCCTCCATCCTTGATAGTTTTTTCCATCTCTCATGCCTGCTTTGTCTGTGATCTGCCTACTAACTCCAGGCAAAACCACTCCTATAAAGGTTTAAAACACAGAAAGGTAATACCATTTGTATGTGTTAGTTTAGATCTATAGACAGAAGTTTTTCTTAACCTGCCACCTATTCCTCACATATTTTAAAACAATGAATACAGTTATTCTTGATAAATGTTTGATCTGTTTCCTTTGTCACAGATTGATCTGAGATCCTCTGTTGATTTGTATAATTCTCTTTTTGTTTGAACTTTGTCAAAGAGGAAGTGTTAAATACCCATTCAGGGCATGTGAGATAACTGGGAGCTTAGGATGGCATTGAGTGCAAATAAGGATGCATAAGGAATTGCACCCAGGGGTAAAGGAAGAGTATAGAGTTGATTCTAGATTGAATTTTATGATGAACTTGAAAAAAAATAAATGTATTCACTGAGGAGTTAATCTTAGAGAATAAAAAGTTCAGGAGTAATTGAACAGATGGAACTTAGGTAGGAGAAAAATAGTCAAAGGTAGAGTTTAAAATGGAATTAGTGTCAATGCCTAAGCAAATTGAAAAATAAAAGATGAGAAGTTATTTACATAAATGACGCTGGAAGCAGAAATAATATGGAGTAGGCCCTTGTAGAAGATAGTTTCTTCTTGCTCTGTTCTGTAAATAAAAGTTTGTTTGAGACTGCCATCCTTCCAAGCAAATGATTTTAATTTAACTGCAAAAACAACATTATTTATTTCTAAAGCACAGATGCGTACAAAGAGTGTGTCT
Organism: Erpetoichthys calabaricus; assembly: GCF_900747795.2. Taxonomy (NCBI): domain Eukaryota; kingdom Metazoa; phylum Chordata; class Cladistia; order Polypteriformes; family Polypteridae; genus Erpetoichthys; species Erpetoichthys calabaricus. Next base: position 59,268,938 of record NC_041400.2, read on the forward strand.
CAAAGTGTTTTACAGAAAGTAAAAGCAAAATTACAGTACAAAACTAACAGGTAAAACAGAAAAATCTCTAACAAACAAAATTAAATAACACCTTAAATCAGATAGATTTTGGTCTCTTAAGCTTTAAAAGATAAGTTTTTTTAAGTCAGTTACTTTTTCACAGTCATAGTGTACATTCATTTACCACAGGAAATTGTGTTATAAATTGAAGCATTTTTTTAATAAAAATATATTTATATTTTGCATTTTTATAGAAATGTGAACATATAAAAATTAGAGCTGCTGTTTAATCACTGTTAACGTGAGCAATTAATGCTATAAAAATTTTCGCAATTACATTTTTTAATGCTTCCCTCAAATGCCTTAATTTAATCTGGTCAGTTTGACACAGTCAGGCGGACACCGATGGTTCATCACCCAACACACATTTATTTACACCGCTCATATTTACAATAATAAAGTGCCACACACAACCCCAGAACTTCCCCAAAGTCCAGGCCCTTCCAATGCCTCTTTTTCTTCAGGCCGCCTCCACTCCACTCCTCCCGAGCTCCGTCTCTCTTCCTCCCGACTCAAGCCATCGAATGGAGGAAGGCGGCCCCTTTCATCCCCACCCGGATGTGCTCCAGGTGCCTCCCGATAATCTTCCGATGGCACTCCCAAGTGTGGCAGAAGTACTGTCTGCGCACCCGGAAGCACTCTGGGTGTTCCTGGTCTTCTTCCCCCCAGCACTTCCGGGTGCGGCGGAAGTGCTGAGGGCCAGGGCTCCTCAGGCATTGGGGGCACCCCCTGGCAGTGTCCACAGGCCCCTATAGGGTTGAGCTTCTAAGCTCTGTTCTTGTGGTCCCCAAAGCCACCAGGGCGGTCGCCCCCTCGTGGTCTGGAGGAGGCGTAATCCCTCCTCCGGTCCTTACGGGTATCCCAGCTGGGTGCCACCCCTAGCCGCTTGCCACAACTGCTTCACACTTAATGAAACAACAACAAATGAATCCAAGTCTATTAATTGTGCTTGATCGTTTCCTGTGTTGATAATGGTCTTCATTACAACAAACTCCAATAGAATCAGTTATTGCCCCTTGTAATACAGGATCAATACAGATTCAGATTCCTTTTATTGTCCTAAGGTGCATTCACATATAATTATCCATCCATCCATTTTCCAACCCGCTGAATCCGAACACAGGGTCACGGGGGTCAGCCGGAGCCAATCCCAGCCAACACAGGGCACAAGGCAGGAACCAATCCCGAGCAGGGTGCCAACCCACCGCAGGAGTGTAATAATAGAAATACAGTAGTTAAATAGTATAACTTGCAAAGAATGTAAACATGTACTTGTAGTGCAAGTGACTGTTGTTATACTCGTATTGGTCATTGTCAATCATTATAAGTGTTTAGCAGTATTCAGTTCTCTTACGGCTCTGGGGTAGAAACTGTTCTTAAATCTTTTTGTCCATGATTGGATGGACCTGAACCGCCTACCAGAGGGCAGCAACTTAAACAGGTGATGTCCATGTTGTGACAGGTCTATCATGATGTAGTATACCCAGAAACTTGAAGGCAGGAACTCGTTCCACACAGTCTCCATTAATGTGTATTGAGTTGTGGTTTGCATTGTGCCTCCGGAAGTCTATTATAAATTCTTTTGGTTTGGCAGAGTTCAGGGCAAGGTTGTTCTCAGTGCTTCATGCAGTTAGTCTTTGGGCCTCATCTTATCTTTTCTCCTCCTGAGATGAGTCCAATCACAGTCATGTCATCAGTGAACTTAACGATAGTGTTGGTGGAACAACAGTACGCAGTCATAGGTAGTAGTGGGCTCAACACACAGTCTTGTGTTGAGTGTGAGGGTGTAGAAGAAGTAGGGGCCTAATCTAACCATCTGAGGGTGCTTAGTCAGAAAATCTTTGATACAATAGCAGATAGATTGTGAAAGTCCTAAGCCAATGAGCTTTGTGACCAGTCAGTCCAGAATAACTGTGTTCAAAGCTGAGCTGAAGTCTAAGAAGAGCTTCCTCACATAGCACCCCTGATGTTCAAGATAGAAGTGCAGTATGCAAGGCTGCGGAGATGGCATCTTCTGTGGATTTGTTTGCTCTATAAGCATACTGGTGTGGATTGACTGTGACTGTGAGGCTGGCTTTGATATGTTGTTGGACCTATTATTGGAAACACTTCATAAACACTTTACTCCCCTGGAACAGGGGAGAGTCCCGAGGCTTTGGAAAACATCTTGTATCACCCCAGTCCCAAAAGTATCACATCCTAGTGAGCTGAATGACTTTCGGCCTGTTGCTCTGACATCACATGTGATGAAGACCATGGAGAGGCTGCTGTTTCACCACCTTAGGCCACAGGTTCAACACGCCCTTGACCCTCTGCAGTTTGCATATCAGGAGAAGGTGGGAGCGGAGGATGCCATCATCTATATGCTACACCGATCCCTCTCTCACTTGGACAGAGGCAGTGGTGCTGTAAGAATTATGTTTCTAGACTTTTCTAGTGCCTTCAACACAATCCAACCTCTGCTCCTTAGGGACAAGCTGACAGAGATGGGATTAGATTCATACCTAGTGGCATGGATCGTGGACTATCTTAAAGACAGACCTCAGTATGTGCGTCTTGGGAACTGCACGTCTGACATTGTGGTCAGCAACACAGGAGCGCCACAGGGGACTGTACTTTCTCCGGTCCTGTTCAGCCTATATACATCGGACTTCCAATACAACTCGGAGTCCTGCCATGTGCAAAAGTTCACTGATGACACTGCTGTTGTGGGCTGCATCAGGAATGGGCTGGAGGAGGAGTATAGGGACCTAATCAATGACTTTGTTAAATGGTGCGACTCAAACCACCTACACCTGAACACCAGCAAAACCAAGGAGCTGGTGGTGGATTTTAGGAGGCCTAGACCCCTCATAGACCCCGTGATCATCAAAGGTGACTGTGTGCAGATGGTGCAGACCTATAAATATCTGGGAGTGCAGCTGGATGATAAATTAGACTGGACTGCCAATACTGATGCGCTGTGCAAGAAAGGACAAAGCCAGTTATACTTCCTTAGAAGGCTGGCGTCCTTCAACATCTGCAATAAGATGCTGCAGATGTTCTATCAGACAGTTGTGGCGAGCGCCCTCTTCTACGTAGTGGTGTGCTGGGGAGGCAGCATTAAGAGGAAAGACGCCTCATGCCTGGACAAACTGGTGAGGAAGGCAAGCTCTATTGTTGGCATGGAGCTGGACAGTTTAACATCTGTGGCAGAGAGAAGGGCGCTCAGCAGGCTCCTATCAATTATGGAGAATCCACTGCATCCACTAAATAGTATCATCTCCAGACAGAAGAGCAGCTTCAGCGACAGACTGCTGTCACTGTCCTGCTCCACTGACAGATTGAGGAGATCGTTCGTCTCCCAAACTATGCGACTCTTTAATTCCACCCCGGGGGTAAACGTTAACATTTAACATTGTACATAGTTATTGTCTGTTTTTCACCTGCATTATTATCATTCTTTAATTTAATATTATTTATTGTATCAGTATGCTGCTGCTGAAGAATGTGAATTTCCCATTGGATTAATAAAGTATCTATCTATCTATCTATCTATCTATCTATCTATCTATCTATCTATCTATCTATCTATCTATCTATCTATCTATCTATCTATCTATCTATCTATCTATCTATCTATCTATCTATCTATCTATCTATCTATCTATCTATCTATCTATCTATCTATCTAATAACTGGAGTGAGTGCCACTGGACGGTAGTCATTGAGACTGCTGATGACATTTTTTTTGGCAGTGGAATGTGAAGCTCTGGTTGCAGAGGGTTGGTGTGGATGAGGTGAGACTGCTGAGGCCTATCTGCTGGGGCCTAGATATGAATGTCTCTGCTGTTTCCACCTCAAAACAAGCAAAGAAATAATTCAGTTCCTCTGCCATTAAGATGTCCACATTAACAGCCATGTGATTACCAGTATTGTGGTTGGTGGTGTGCTGAATGTTTTGCCAAAGTTGCCGTAGGTCACTGTTGGCAAGTGGTTCTCAGTCTTCCTTTTGTAGGCCATTTTAGCCTATTTTTGTAATGGGCTTTGTTGTCAGAAACTGGAAGCTACGTTGTGGTGCATGAGGAGAGATCTGATCTCATTCGTCATCCAGGGCTTCTGGTTGGGGTACACACAAATATGTTTGTTGACAGTGACATTGTCAATATAGTTTTTCATGTAGCAGAATACAGTTGATGTGTACACTTCAAAATCTTGATCCTCAAAAATGTCACTGTTAGTCCTTTGAAAGCAATCCTGAAGCTGCAAGAATGCTTATTCTGGCCATGTTTTAACAGTTTTTGTGGTGATTTGATCTTTTCTTCAGAGGGAGTGTATGCTGGAGTCAAAAGTATAGATAAATGATCTGACTGACGTAAATGAGGCAACTGTTTTGTCCTATGACAGATCTTGATTTTGAATAATCCTTGTCTAGTGTGATTTTTTTCCCTGGTTGCACAATTGATGTATTGATAAAATTTTGGTAGATCTACTTTTAAATCAGTGTGGTTGAAATTGTGATGTGTGGTCCGTGGTGCAGTGTCAGTTTTACATAAATAATCATACCCTGTGTAGGTGCAGGCTCTAAGTGGGTGTGAGGGTATGTAAATGAGTTTCACTCCGCAGTTAGCCGAGGTACTGTTTGACCACGCTGCATTCATATGCAGGAGCTACCATGTTGCCACGGAGGTAGCTGTTCCTCACACCTGCACCCAATTGGCTAACAGTTTTAAAAAGAGCCTGCACGGGTCGGGGGAGGAATAAAGGAAGAAATCTGTCAAAAAATAATTGGCTTTAGAGTTTAAAAACAATCTGAAGAGCAGTCTCCGGCCGGAGTATCCAGCCACTTAGGGTGGAAAGACAGCATGATCAGGAGCCCCACAAAGGAGCATAAATTTTTCGAGCTCTAGATTCACCCCACTGATCATTTGTGTGGAGAGGGGTTTGAGCATGGTGGATGACCTCCCTAGGTATCTGAGGTACAACTGCGGTTGTGTGAACGATGATGGGAGAAGTACCGACCTCGGACGGTCCATCAGCACGAGTTATGGGTGAGCAGGGGGGACGAAGAAGGAGGTGGGATGGGATCATCCTAAACTAAAAAGAACACTAAGGATTCAATAACTGTGTGTTTTAACCTCTGGTTTTAATGGATATTATTTATTGTAACTTTTTATTCACCACAAACATCTTCATCTTATTGGATTATTTATTATGGCTATGGAAGCACTGTACTTTGAACGCTGTTTTGGATTTGGTTTTTATTAAAAGCGCATTTGTAGTTTTCACCATCCCCTTGCTTAGTGTGTCCTCATTTGCCCAGTATCAGGTTCGAGAGGCTCACATAAACAAATTGGAGCTGGAGCTTATCTGCACTGTCACTGAAATCACCAGCTATAATATAAACAGCTTCAGGATAAGTGTATTGCTGCATATTAATGGTATCAAGCAAGTAACCTAGACCTCTGTCAGCGTTAGCGTTCGGTGGAATGTAAACAGGTGTAACTATGACAATGAAAACTCCGAGGTATGTAAAAGGGCCTGCATTTGATTGTAAGATACTCCACATCAGTAGAGCAGTGATTGCCTATGATCTTAGTGTCAGTACACCAGCTATTATGTACATAAATGCAAAGTCCCCCACTTTTAATTTTGCCAGAGTATTTGCTTCTATCCCAACAGAATGCTGTATGTTCTACTAGCTCAATGGCTGCATCTAGTATAAGTGAATTTAGCCATGTCTCTTGGAATAGTAAAATGCAACAGTCACTTCTGAGTTTGTTCTTGGAGATCTCTAGATGTAATTCGTCCATTTTGTTTGTGATGGATCTGATGTTGGCGAGAAATATGCTGGGAAGTGATGGTTTATGTGCATGTTTATGAACATAAAATACAGAGTACCATATTGAATTAGTAACAGGCACAATTTCTTCGTTATTTATTTATACATCGTTTCATATATACACTAGCTTTCAAAGTGTAGTGAATAACATGAGAAAAATTAAAATTAAAACAGTTATATAAGCAGAATGAATAAGTAATTTTTGTGCTGCGCTATCTTTGCAGACAGACAAGGACTGCATCCTAGATAGGGTTTCATGTCAGACATCAGTACCATCACACAGTATAGCAGAATGTCCAGAACAAGGCGCTACATACAGTGACATCGGCTAATGCAAGTATACCCTTGAAATGTAAGAGACTGTTGAGGTATAGGTCTGAGTGAGATGTCAGTGGGTCAGTCTTGTCCCTTTCGACACATACGCTTACTGACGAGCTTTTTCACAACAATATACATGAAGAAATACTGTATCTGACCTGAAACAGCACAGTGCAGGTGCTACCCATGTCTGTGTCACTTGATTCCTTACACCTCACTCAAAACAAACATGGTATATTGTTGTTCAATTAATTGTATGTTACCTACTATAACCTATATTATAGTGGAACCAATAAAACAAGGTAATAATAAGTGCAAATTGATCATCCTAATATTTCCATGCACTTGGAATGAAGATTATGATACTTAGATATTTAATATAATTCATAATGACAATTCATAATTCATTCTATGACAATGCAAAATTTAAAACATCTAAATAAATAACCCCATCAGATACATTTTTAGACATTTTTTTCAGTCTATTCTTTGCTATTTAAAAGCCTAATATTTACATATTTTCAATTTAATTAATGAGCCTTCCTCTCCAAGTAACAGCTGCAGGGTTGACTTATGTGTTTCTCATAGTTAAGCACAACCTGAGCTCTAGCAGTGCTAATTGTACACAAAAGCTGAACCATGATTTTATGTATTTGTTTTTTTACATTTAATTGTTTGTGTAATTGTTAATGCTTTTGGTATGCTGTCTTGCAACACAGAAATCCAAACCATACACATTGGTTTTCACAAACATTTTAGCAAACCCCAGTGGGGGATGGGAGTGTTTGGTGGTAATTGGGCATTGTTTCTTTTACACAAACCTGTTCAATAAACTAACTGAATTCAAAAAATGAATATGCATAGGCAAGTGATTAAAACTACTTTCTATTAGAAATTAATGTAAGTTTTCTTCTATTTGCTTGATAGAAAAATATTAATATGCTTGAAAGATATACAATAAATTGCAATTAATATGCAATTCATTTTGATTAAAAATTTAAATTGTTGGATTAATCACTATTAAAGTTTTTAATTGACAGCAGCCCTAATAAAAATGCATTGCCTATTTTTGCAGTTTAAAATGGGGTACAAAGGGCATCAGTCCAAACATAAAAAGTAAATTTTCCTAAACTTGAGTACATCCATTTTTGAAGCCAAGAATCTTCTCAAGTTTTGATTTGCATCTTGAGATTGGACAAATGCTGCAAAAGAGGGTAATTGTGAGAAAATAAAATGCTTTTGTTAGATTCTTCAATTTTGAAAGATGTACATCATTCCATTATTGCCTGTCTTCCTCTACAGCAGCCTTTCATTCATAGATGCATGGTTTCCTGCAGCTTATGAATGCTGCAATTTTCCATTGTGTTTAGGGATAGATTCTTCTTTGACTTCAGTTTCAATATTATGTGTACATTGTTCCACAAATTTATTACTTATGTTTCTTCAGAATAGTGACAGTAATGCAATGCCAATAGAAGACATACAGCATTGTTAGTACGTGTAAGATTAGTAACCTTACAATCTGTGGAAAGAGACTGGCTTTGAAACTACTGGCATAAATTTCAATGGTCCTGTACTGTATATTAGAAGGAGAGAGTGAAAAAAGCAACTATCCAAAATGGCTGATGTATTTAATAATCCCATTTTGAAGGCAGAATGTGTTATAGTTGTCTTGAACAGAAGGCTGCTTAGGGCCGCTAATTGTCTGTGTTGCCTACAATCTTCAGTACTTTACAATCTTGAGCCAAGTAGATGCCATGTAATAGGTTGTTAAGGAGATTTCCATCCAGTAAGGATGGACTCAATTGTGCTGTTGTAACAGTTAATAAGAATTAAAGGAGAAATCCAAGCTTCATCAGACATCTGAGGAAGTAAAGGCATTGGCGATTATTCTTAACAATAGCTGATATGCCATTTTATAGCAGTAGTATCGTCATTTATGAAAACAAGGGTACATTTAGCCTTCCTGTTGAACCATACTGTTCTAACCTGAGTTTTGGGATCCCCATTTATAGTTTTTGCACTTTCTCTAAATGTAATAAATGTTTAAGAACACCTCAAAATACTATATCGTTATGTCAGTCATGTCACTATGGCGCTATCTTGTTTTTTTAGTTTTCTTAGAGGCACTGCTCTTTTGCTCTAGTTTCACATGGCCACCACTATGTTGTTTATACCAATGACATTTATTGCTAGTCTTATGATCAGATGTCAAAATTACAAATGACTTTATCATGGACTCCTTATTTGAAATTTGTGGTGTGGCAAATCCTTTATGTGTGGATTCCAAAAACAAAACAAATGTCTTCTGTAGTTTAGTTTGGAAGAAAACATATCTAAATAGCATGTGGACCTTTTTTGGTTGTTCTCTTTTAACTTCTGTGCACACGGCTATTGACATTTGGTACCTTACCCTTCTCTCTGGTATTTTGACTTTTTTATTTATCCCTGGACTCTTTGCTCTTCTGTGACTTTTGGTGCCCCTTAGTGTTAGAATAAGCTAAAACCAATAAGATTTTAGTGTTAGGATGTTTAAATATTCTATTCACTGTGACTTTCATGCTTGTTCCTGGATAGTTAGTTTGTGTCCTGCTTTAGTCTTTTTTCATGCTTTTTCCTGAGCATATTGTCAGCTTCAGTCTGCCAAAGTTGGCGAGGAACTCAAACCTTTTGTGGAAGAGAGTATGGAAAAACATGGAAGAAATTTTATTGAAATTTTGCCACCTTAAAGTGCATATATTCATTACACTTTAAGGCATCTGCTAAACTTTGACTGGTGCCCTTTGGACCTTATTTTAACAAATATTAATTTTTTTTAATAAAAAAAAATTAAAAAACACTTCATTTTAGAATACAGTTTTCTGTAGCAAATTAATGTACACAGTGAATGTAAAAAAATACATAACTGACTTGTAAAATATCAAACCTATCCTTTAACATGTAAATCTTGAAAATGAAGTATACCTTCAACTTGACATTTTGATTAAAGTGATTCTATTGATTTTTAATAAAAATTATCCATTAGCAAAATGGTGATGAAGATAATACTGTACAAAGAATAAGGGAAAAGTAATCTCAAAGTGATTTCAAATATTGATCTTTCCCATGACTACGCTTATAAAGAGTTGAATTTTGCAGGCCATTCTTTCTCCAAGTCCCATGTTAACTCTCAGAATATCTCAGAATCTTTTTGTAGATCCTGCAAATAACTTCACCCATTTCTCTTTGACCAAGAGTGTATAACAAGTATCATCAGCGTTGGTCCTGGAGGTCCACAGTGGCTACAGGTTTTTGTTCCTACCCAGCTGCCTAATTAGAAACTAATATTTGCCAATAAAAGGTCTTATTTAATGTCATAATTCTGCAATGTCAAGTCATTCTTAAATCATAGATTTTTTTCCTTTCTAACAATATCAAATGATTTGAAGTCTGAAACAGATGAGTAATTTTCAGTTATTCACTTTCTCTTTAGTTTCCTTCTAAGTATTTTATGAAACTTAATAGTGCATGATGGAAAAAAAAACAAACAAGCTAGACAGAGAACTGCCATTTGTGTCTTATTGCTAATAAAGAGCAATTAAAGACAGTGCATGTGGCTGTTTAAGATTAAAATAAGCAATTAAAGGTTAAAAATATTAACAAGCAAGATAACAAAAATGAAGAAGAAAAATGTTACTTGAGCAATAAACGATTCATCAGCAGTAAAAAAACTTCTCATGAAGCAATAGGGTTGGATCAAAAACTTGTATTCACTGTGGCCCCCAGGGCCACCGTTGCTCACCACTTATTTAAAGTGGGTTTGAGCAAATCCATCAAATTAAGTTAATCAGCAGCAAAAATTGGTCCTAATTAAGAAAATGGCTTGAATGAAAACTTAGAGCCACTGTGCCCCCCAGGATTGGAATTGGGCACCCCAGGTGTATGAGAAAAATTGAGAAAAATATAAATATGGTTACTGCAATGTTCATTTGTTGTTTATAGAATTTAATAGATCAGCTTCAACTTCAACACTATAGCACTTGATCACTTTTTTTGTAGTAGATATCATTTTTAAATATTTCACAAGTAACCACCAACCACCATTCTCACATACAGTCCATAGGTCAGAAAACTCATAATTTAGCAGAATTCACACATACAGTACAGACTAATTTAGTACATATTTATTAAAGCAAACTTTCAGAGGAGTTTGATTCTAAACTCAAGAATGGCGTCACTCATATTATTTTTTAAAAATGCTTTCTGGAGTCTTCATTGATAGAGATGTGTATATTTTGGGAAATCCTGTGTAAAGGAATGACATGTATCATTTATTTAATCTGGGAAATTTAGGTTTTGATTGAATATGTGACATTTTTTTAGGTCAACTACTACAGAAGTCATCAGTACTACCTTATTTAAAAATTATTAGAATTTATCCAAAGCAATAGATTTAAAATACTACTGCTTATATTTTAACTATTGTAAAGTTTCAAAGAGGCTCATGTACATAGGTATTATTCTTCAGTGCACACTGTAATTGCTGCATCTCATCTGTGAAAAGCAGAAGCAGTGTTTATTCCAAGTTCATGATTTACTCAACAGAAAGTCTCAGACCTAGTGACAGGATCAGTTTTGCAAAAATTGTATGCTAAAAACCAAAAGGTAGGAAAAGGGTTGGAACAGTCATTGAGGATTGAGTGTTTTTTGGTTAAATGAGTCTAATGTGGTGGAAAGTACATATATACAGAGTTAAACGAAATGTAGCTTTGTTGATTTTTCAAAAAATCAGATGAATTTGACACTATCTTGGCCACTTTACCATGCTACCCAGGGATCCCAGGCTTTATTTAATAATGATTAGGCCTCTTCAGCACAGCCAGATTTAATTAGTTGTGTCAGCTAATTCACTTTTTTCCAAAGCTATAGACTGTATTTTACTTCTGATGCTCGTGTTTTCCTCCCATGTTTCCATGGGTAAGTGTTAGATTAATTGAAAACTCTAAGTGTGTTCAGTGTGAGTGTGGATGTGTGAGCCCTGCAGTGGACTGGTGTCCCATTCAGGGTTGGTTTTCACCTTATGCTAAACATTGTCTTGTCCATCTCCAAACAGCTCTGACATGGACTGAGAATGCTATGTTATGTTAATAATTGTAGAAAATCAATGGGATACTAATGCACTTTCCTTTGGCTCTGTGATAGTAATATTAAAAAGCCTAACATGAAGTCTAGGCCATCATCTCTTCACACTTGAAGACCTAATTATTTATATGAATCTATCTTAAACGAAATATACAAAGGATGTAGAGTGGTATCGACTTCTTGATAATTACTTCTTAATTAATTGGGACTTTAATGTTCAAGAGGTAAATGTTCTACATTAGCATTTGTATCATTCTATGTTCAAATAGACACTTACAGTAGATAAAATATTTGGAATTGCCAATATTTACCATAGGTTTGTTAAGCTTAACTAGTCAAAGGCCTCAGAGCCATTTCATTAATATATAAGAATATTGCTGTAAATTTAAACAGATAATCTGGATAGTAGTTCTTCAATTTTGCTTATTTTCAGGGCTTAGAAGCATCTTAGAATACAAAGCAATTTATATAAAGTAGAGGCATAAAGTTGACATAATTGTTTAGTTATTCTTACAGAGCACTCTTTCCATTCCATAGACTCATATATGCAAATATAATTCAGATACAATAAAACAAAAAAACATACAATATATTAGTAACAGCACTTTATTAAACAACTTCCATTCCAGGAACGTGCTTACAGAGTGTCATCAGCAAGACATATGGCCAATAAACAATGGGAGTAAATAATGTTAAAGGAGCACATTACAGAACATTCTACCTTCTCCTGTTGTACTCATTCCTAAACCTGATGACACCTAACGTTTTTTTGTGGTTATTGACAGTTAAATCCAAAAAACTACTGCATGACATCTTGGAGTCCTTACATTGGGCAAAAACCTTCAGTACCCTAGGTCTCTCTACTGGTAATTGGTAGCTGTGAATAGGAAAACAGTGTATAGAAGATTATCCCAATTCTAAGCTCATGTCATTTGGATGTCAAACTCCTAGTGCAGTATTTCAAAGCCTAATGGAAAAGTTCTCTTGGAGGTTTTTGGAGAAAATCTGTTTTGTGTACATAAATGGCATACTGTAATCATCTTCTCCCCATCTGCACATTAACATGTGTTATGGTGTGAAACTTTGCATATAAGTTGATAAATATATTGTATGGCTTTATTTGTATGGTTAAGTACCCCCACCCCCTTTTAGGACTGAGTCTCTTTGTAATTTTACAACATAGTTGGGGGAAGTGCCTCAAACCAGTTTGGCAAGTGATTCTCTGCAGGACTCTCTCAATAAACCCCCAAAGGAAAGCCAGACTGCCTAGCTGGCAAACATCAGCTCAACAAATGGTTTTGGGGACAGGTGTGAAAGTTATTGTGTGCTGCATTGGTCTAAAGTTGCCTGAAGCCATTAAGTACCATGATGCCCTATTGGCTGTGGGTTTGGACAGAGAATCTATAAATTTGCTTGCTTTACCCCTCCCTCTCGCTCTTACAACCAACACAATGAAGAAGCATCTCACACCATTGCCATGAAGAGCACAACTCGGCAGCCATATTGAGACAAGCATGTGGCCTGTTCTGAAGAAAGCTGGCCAAAATTGAACTAGAGACATTTAAAGTAACTACAAGTCTGTGTGCCGCCTGAAACTACACATCAGCATTTATCAGGTTGTATGGTTGCCGGTATTCAATTGTACTTTGCATATTGTTATTATTTATGAATATTATCAATAAAACATTATTTAAATTTGTAACTTAACTCCTGCTTGTCTTTTACTACACCTAATTGCCTGAGGTTATAAATGCAGAAGGGAAGGTGGAAAGAAGTTATATTATACAATACCTTATAAACAGTGGTAAGTCTGTGAGATTTGAGTCATTCTGACAAAGGCTACATATTTATAATACCAAAGGGGAAAGTAGAGTAATATATTACTCTACCAAGACAAAACAACATGATCTCTGCGACTCGGGCAATCTGGACTCACACTTGATGCCAAAAGATACAGTATAAGTTCTTACAGACCCAGCTGGCTTTCATGGGACATGAGATATAGAAAGAAGGTGCAAATGTAGACCCTGAAAAGTCCGATGCCATTGTGGATTATCCAGTACACTTTGATGTTGAAAGTCTACAAAGATTTCTCAAGCTTGATGAATGGTTCCACAAAGATATTAACAAATTTCCTGACATGTCTGCTGCCTTATTACATCTCATATTTTTGGAATCATCATCGGTAGTGATAAGATAAATGATATGCGTGAAGGTCAGTTTACAGTGAAATTTGATGTTTTGCTTTACTAAAAAAAATTAACACAACAAACTGCATTTCACTTACAGTGAAATCCATGCCATTGACACAAGAAGGAAAATATTTAATTTCTGTCTGAAAGCATTGACTGTATGTGCTTTAATTTGGCATGAATCTCTCTGCAATTTACTTTTTAAATGCAGATGTCTAGTAAAAAAAAAAATCACCAGACTCATTTCTTGTCACATGTGGGCATTTTCTTGATCCGCCAGATGTGTTCTAGTAGTGCAATCCCCAAATTTGTGAATTATGATGACAATCTTTGCAATCACAATCCTCAAAATGCATTAAATACAGAAAAGAAACTTGAAGCTACACAGTGCTTGAAGTGTGCATATCCTTAACCTTTTCTGTAGGAATCAAGAAACAGGAAAGGGGAAATTGGTAGGTAATGGTGATGTGCGTATGGCGGAGTGTGCTTGAAGGGATTGGCATCCCATCTAGTGAGTTGTCCTTTGGGGAAAACACAGTAAAGTGCCAGATGGTACATTTTTTTAGCTTTAGCACAGTGGCCATCTGTTTATGAAGATGTGTGACATCTAATCAAGAAATGGCTAAAATGCCAACAGTACTGGCTGAATAACATAAGAACTTCCATTAGTGCACGTGGGTGATTTTATCTAATGTAACCCATATCTCCAGCAAATTCAGAAATGGGACTGTTATATGTTAATATATCTTTATCACTGCATGATGCCCTGAGGGTCTGTCACTCATCCAATCGAATGCCTTCTTCCAAATGCAGGAAAGATAACTTGGTCATAACAGCAATGACCGAGAAAGGCCAATTACATGACAAAGAGAAGAAAAAAGAATATAATATACTAAGACACAACTAGTCATGATAATTTCTTTAATTATAATTATTTTCAAACTAACTGGTCCATTTCATTAAAAGTCATGGACTATTGGTCTAGCATTTAAATCTAAATGCAGATATATCTTCTGATTAAAATTAACTCAACAATTTTGCAGTCTGCAATACCTTCGACATTCCTCACAACAAGCTCATTCATCCTTCTCAACACACCCATTCCAATGTTTTATGTGGCGTGTACTAATAAAGTGTATTGTATTTTTTCATTCCAACAGATGCCATTCACAACTGCCTCTATAACCCAATAAAGGAAATTTTAAATATAAAAAACAGGAAATAAAGAAGAGTGATGGAGTAGTAATCCAACTGGAGCCCATTGTCTGCCATCAGAGGGAAGCAACTGTTGGCATGACGGTGGGGTCCCAAAACCAGTTCCTGGGAGGTCAGCATACCCTCTTTATAACTGTTTATTGAATGCGTTATTTATTTGGGTTTTTTCATTATTTAATGCTATGGCCTTTATGGCCTTAAGGACTGATTGCTTGGAGTGCTAGCCTCTATTTGTTATTGCATGTGTTCATTTTGTATTTATTCAGGAGATGCATTGAGCAAAGTTCCAATCACATTCTTTATTTGGAAAAAAATATTATATTATATTGCAATCTGGAGATGCATGTCAAACTAAACTGTACATCTGTATATGGTGGAACATAAAACACTCAGAGCAAACTCATGGGAATTTGGGAATAACATGGAAACTCTACAGAATGACCGCACTTTAAATTGAACACAGGTTGTTTTCAGGCAGCAACACTTACTGCTGGGCCCCGGTGCCACACAAAATGGAAAAATGGAATGCCTTTCTGAAGCTTGCTCAGAACCATTTAATGCAGGATATAGCATTCCAGTACAATTTTAATCCAGATAATAAAGTAGACTACAATCAGTTTATACTATTTTGCTGTATTCCTCATGGTAAATATTTCTAAATGCAGCATATTTTGAATGATTTAATCTTCTCACTTTTGTATAGACCTAAAGGTATTTTTGAAAGGTATTGTTTGTACTTCTGATTTTTTTAATCTTTCTGTCTTACAAGTGTTTTTTTCCTGCTAACAGATATTAATTTTGATACTTTATGATAATTCAAATATTATTGTGCCTTCATTTATTTTTACATTTTTGAACCACATAGAAAATTCATGCAGATAGACTACAGTGTAAGCACTTTCATCAGATATAAATATTGTGATTAATTTACTACTGCTGACAAACAGTCGCCCAAAACCTCTTTGCTATAGATAGTGCATAATTGATGAGATCACCTCATGTGTAATAGAGTACTAGGCAGGTTCATCAATAACATTCATTATTCATACACTACTTAGCAGCTAAAGTGCTAGAAACACAGAAAAAGAGTAAATTTGCCAAACTTTGCTGATGTGTAGTAATTTTGCACTTTATAGATTTCTAGGCAGCTGTAAAAAAATGGATATCGTCTGCATTATTAACCCTTTTAGATGCAATAACTGCCATATTTATGCATACTCAAGACCTCCCAATTGTCCACAGCCACTTTCTGTTGTTGTGTAACCTCATGTAAATTTGCAGTGGCTTTAGATGGCAAGCCCTGTGTGGGTTTCTTATTAAAAATGTAGTAGACTCAACTGGATTCTGGATTCTTGACAAATTAATCAAAATATCAAACAAATGAAAAAAAAGTGAGACATGCTGATTAATTATAAACTGGATAGTACTGACACTTCCAAAAATCTATACTTATAGACAAATGTGTGATAGATAGATAGACAGATAGATAGACAGATAGATAGATAGATAGATAGATAGATAGATAGATAGATAGATAGATAGATAGATAGATAGATAGATAGATAGATAGATAGATAGATACTGTAGATGAAGATGCACCAGACTAAATTTGAATTTTAAAGTGTCTAAATATTGTAAAACAAATGCAATATTCATTATTAAATATCTTCATACATGAACGTAAAATAGAAAATATAATAAGAATCAAAAGAAATGAAAAAACAATATATGAAACTAAATATACGGTATCAGGGTTGTGGTGTGTAAGTATGATAACGTGGGAATCGCATGCATGAGTTGATATCACTTTCAGGCATGGACACCTTTAATAAAAATGTACAGCAGTTAATACTGTTACTTGATGCTAGTGTGTAACAACCGCACAATACGGGAACGCGATTCCTGCACTTCACAACCCGTACAGGGGGGTGGACGATGTTTGAAAGCATAATAGCACAACCATATTCGGTCCTCGTCCCCTCTTGCCACGATTCCCTTCTTAATAATTTGCAGCAAATAAAATGCAACAGGAAGTGGAACAGAAAAAATATATTAACAGTTGCTGTTTACATTAACTTGAGTTAAGCCTGAGTGCTCCTTAGTGAACCCCTTCCCCAGACTCCCTCCCTAGCGCCCAAATACTAACCCCCGGTTTGACACAGACAATAAAAGAAAAAAAATAAATAATAAGAAAAACTGTTCTTTGAGAAAGTAAAAGGAAGATTTCACTTAGTCCAAAATATACGAAAACAAGAAACACTGCAGTTTAGTTCCTCCTGGAGGCAGGAAACACAACCGTCCTTTGGCGGAACGGCTTCTCCGCGGACTATCACGAAGAATGAAACTCAGGAATCCGACTCACCAGACGGGAGCACCCAGAGAACACCAGACCCTGGCCTCTTCTCGGGGATTCGTCACTAGAATATTTCTTCGGGGTGGCCACCCATGAATAGCAGACGTCCCTGGGTGAAGTAAAATCCTGAATAGTTCTTAGAGCGTGGATAGTCGCTGCGATGCCTTCAGCCTTATCCTTTCTTTTTTCCTCTCTCTACTTGTTCCGCCATTCCCCTTAAAAAGAAAAAGTTTCCCGCCGAAAATCCTTACCCCTCACGGTTGTCATGGGAACCTCACACCAGCAACAGGCAGCTGGAAAATTTACTCGGGCGGGATCCTTCCAGACCGGGGTGTCACCAAAGGTTCCTGAAGGGCTATTTAAAACACCCTCCCAGCCAATATTATAAAGTGACGGAACAATCCCGAAGGCTAACACGACTGTCCGTTATGTAGCCTTGCTACAAGTGAGCAGGCAACTGAACATTGCAGATTGGTCAGGGCTTGAAGTGGGCCAGTATGTTTTAATTTTGTTTTTATGTATTAGTATATCTCAGCGACTACTGTCCTATGATCGTGTTCCCGTACTTAATGTCTTTTCTGGCATGTTATCTTCTCAATTTTTGTCTTCTGTTGGGACTTTATTTGAACCTCTATCCTTGTTTTATTCATCTCCTGACTTCTTACCTGGACACCAGTGGTCACCTGTATGAATGAGATGAGTGCCTCATGGAGACATAGACACCTCCAACGGTGACACAGAAGGCGAGTGAGAATTGCTGTTAAACAACTCTGGCTCAATTTTTCCTCGCTTGATTTGGATTCCAGATCCAGAATCTTCTTTGATCCATCTTCTCCTCTACAGGATGCATGCCCTGGCCCTCGGGTGCTGGAAACTGGATTTAATTTACCTATCTTAAGGTGGCCTCACTTTTTCTCTGTGTGTTCTAGGGGAGTAAACACTGCTAATCTTCGCGGGCTTACCCCACAGCTCCGCCCCACAGTGAGCTTTTCTACATCTATCAAGGTTGCTACCCTTAGCATCAGGTCAATGTCTAATGAAACTCTTATCCTGCAAGACTTTATTACCTCAAATAAACTGGACTTTCATTTTCATCACCAAGACCTAGATTGTTAATGGTAACTCTTCTTGTTTTACTGACTTGGTATAACCAGATTATTCATTTTTGAACTCTCCTTGGCTCTCTCGTTGTGTGTTTTTTGGGGGCCTAGCCACTGTTTTTAAAAGTTTGTTTTTGTACCAGAGCCTTACAAGGGGTCCGATTAGTAGCTTCAAATTGCAACTTTTCAAAGTGTGTAACCCTTCTTCTTTGTTGTGTGCTGTGGTTTATAGGCCTCCTGTAATTAATGATACATTTGTTTCTGAATTCTCTGATCTCTTGGCTGATATGCTCTCCTATGATAGTGTACTTATTGTTAACTATTTTAACATACATGTTTGTTGTCAATCTAAATCTTTAGCTTAATGACTTTTTATCATTATTGGACTAATTTGATTTTATCCAGCACATTAATGCTCTAACTCATTCACTTAGTCACACCCTTGATCTTGTTTTTACACATGGTTTTACAGTAAATAATATTGACTTATGTGATGTTCCTATTACTGATCATTTTTCTCTTATGATGGAAGTGAATAATACTGTTGATGTTGTAACTACAAGTTGTGCTTCACTCTGTTGTCACTTTGTAAATTCTTCTGTTATATCTGATTTTAAAATGTTGTTTTCCAGTTTGGCCAGTGAGATAGTATTGACAATTCTGTCTTAGCTTTAAGTTTATCATGTAAAACAGTTTTAGACTCAACTACTCCCCTCAAAATATTCTGCAAAAAGGGAAGACCTGCTCCATGGCTAAATGACACAACATGGCAGCTGTGTTGCACCTGTAGGATTGTTAAACAGCAGTGGAAGAAAGACCGGCTGACTGTATTTGCGCAGATTTTTAGGATTTCTTTGTTTATATTCCAGGAGGCAATTAAGAAATTTAAATATAATTACTTCTGTGATTTGGTACCCTCTCATTCTAAGAAACCCAGGGTTTCAGGTAAAGCAATTAATGTGTTTCTTCATGCCCATTCTGAGATGTGATCAAATAGTAGTGTTCATTAATGTGAGCAGTTTCCTTCATTCATTGCCTGCAACATCAATACTACCTGCTCTGGCATTGTTCCAACTGGCTATGTACTTCCTGTTGTTAATCATGGTATTGTCTTGGACTCATTTAATATTGTTTCACTTTCACAGCTAAAAAGTACCATTGACATACTTAGATTTACTTTTTGTCTTTTTGATGTTGTTCCACCATGTCTGTTACTGGAGGCATTTGATGTCCAGGGCACAGCATTGTTGGATATTATAAATGGTTCTATTAGAAAGGGGATTGTGCCCTCATATTTTAAACCTGCGGTGGTGCGACCTTGTCTTCAGAAGACAAAAGTTAGATCCTGTAGAGTCAGCTACGTTTTGCCTGGTTTCTCCTTTGCCATTTTTGGCTAAAATATTTGAAATAATTATTTATGATCAATTGGTCAATCATCATAATTCCAATAATTTATTTGAGATCTATCAGTTTGGCTTTAGGCATTATCATGGTGTTGAGATGGTCCTCCTGAAAGTATTTAATGACATCTCTCTTATTACTTGACTCATGTGGGTCAACAGTTCTTGTCCTCCTAGACCTTTATGCAGCCTTTGACACTATTGACCATGAGATATTGCTATTGCAGTTGCTGTTAACTGGTTCAGGTCATATCTTTCTGGTAGACACTTTTCAGTGACTTTCAATTCCTCTTTTTTGTCTACTGTTCCTGTTAAATGTGGTGTTCCTCAAGCATCCATTTCGGACCCTATTTTATTTTCTCTGTATCTTTATCCTATAGGAGCTATTTTAAGGAAGTTTAATGTTTCTTTTCACTGTTATACATGCAGGTATATATTCCTGTGTTGAACAATTGAACGAATCAGTTGCACAATTGTCTTGAAGAACTAAGATCCTGTATGGCTAACAATTTTCTTGATCTAAATCAAAATAAAAAGAAAATGCAGATAGTTGATCCTGCAGCCAAAGCTCAAATTGGTTTTAAACTTCATAGCTCTTTTATGGACTTTTGTAAACCTCACGTTTCGGAATCTTGGGGTTATTTTTGACAGTAACCTCTTTTTTAAGAAACAGATTCATTCTGTGGTCAAGAGTTGCAAATTCCAGCTTTTTCTTTTAGCCACGGTTAAGTGTTTTTGATCTCCTAGGGATATTAAAAGAGCTACTGATGCTTTTATCTTTTCTTGGATTGATTACTGTAACTCATTGTATTCGGATACAATCCCTGATACTTAGGTTGCAGCTGGTTCAGAATGCTGCTGTTCGTTTTTTTGGTTGGGGCAAAAAAGTTTGCCTCTGTATCTACAATGTAAGTCTCATTACACTAGCTGGCAGTTAGCTTTAGAATTGATTTTAAAGTTTTGCTGCTGGTTTTTAAATCATTACATGGGTATGCTCCCGCCTGTTTATTTGAATTGTGTGTTATACACCAGCCATCCAAAGAGTTTAGATCTACTAGTCAGTTGTCTCTTGTGGTCCCTCGTACTGTGCAAAACTAACAGGGACAAGGCTTCTGCAGCTGCTGAACCTCATGTGTAGAATTCTTCACCTTATTACAATAATAATAACTTTGTAATAACTTTTTAAATCGCTTTATTACAGTCAATGTCAGTTAGCAAAAATAAAATAAATTGAGGGAATGAAATTTGGGAGGTGTGAGTAGTAGTAGTAGTACATAAATATATGTAAAATGTGGACCCGCTTACTTTTCCAAGACAACTTTGTGAAGGAAGATGATTAAAATGTAACATAATCTAGAAAGTAGAAACTGTTCTGTGCTATAAAATGAAGCAATTTCAATTTGTAATGAATTAAAACAACAACACCGGCTGACAGGATACTAGTGCTGCTGCTTTGCAGTAAGGAGACTGTGGAAGATTGTGGGTTCGCTTCCTTGTTCCTCCCTGTGTGGATAGCGCTTTGAGTACTGAGAAAAGCGCTATATAAATGTAATGAATTATTATTTTTATTATTATTACACGATGACAGACCCTGTTTTACACAAGTCCTGGACATCAAAAGTTTTCATGCTCACAAATCCTCACAGTAGTGACACTAATCCACTTAAGCCATACTAAGGTACACAATAAAACAGATTACAGATATGTTAAACTGTTAAAGCTTATAAAAATGGAACTGTCTGACAAGTCACAAATCATATTACTATAACTAGTACCTTAAAATACTTGCTTGCGTGCCTTCTGTTGTGCGAAAGTCTCAACAATGTTTGATACATCAAGTTGTCTGGCACTCTCAGTTTCGATTGAGAGTATAGCCAAGCCACTAAATTTGTCTTGCTACGTCGTGCTTCTGAGGTAATTTTTGATGAATTTTAACTTGGAGAATGATCGTTCACACGCAGTAACAGTCACTGGTATGGTCAGCAGTGACATATAAGCCGTGCAAATGTCACTGAAAGTAGACATCAGTGTACAGTGATCTAGCAGCACCAGTTAAGCTACTTTGAAAATAGTTGACTTGGGTGAAACATCGGTTCTATAGTGTTCAACAAGAAGATCGACAGCAGCATACAATTCGTAGTCAGCCATTGAGAGTCAGAGTTGATGGTAACAAGACATTGAACATTGAAGCCACTTTATTGAGACTGTGAAACCATTGTTTTAGTTATGCACAGTCCAATTGCTACTCCATTGTATAATATATATACCGCATGTTGTCACATTTTGGGCTCTAGTTGCACAAGTAAAACCTAAAACGAGTTCTCTGTATGACACAATTATTCTTGGAGTTTTAGGAACAAATTTTGGAGTCTTTCAGCATGAAAAGAAAGGGAAAAGCACAACAACATATCAAACAGAGCTTGACTACTTCTCTGTCTTACTGAAAATAGTAAACTTTAAAGGCATTTCCCACAGAAATGCTTTCCTTAAAAGGGACAGGACTGCTGGCTTCAATATAGATTTGAAAAACAGAAGCACCCCCACCAGGGAAAATCTAATTGCTTTAGCGCTACAGACACTTTTAAAGACTTTTATTAACATAAGATATGAGAGTTGCAATTTAAGAGACCTGACATGAAGCTAAACACACAACATTTTGACTATTGTTTGTAAGAAAGTGAGTTTTTTTAAAAAATATAAATCCTGTCTAGAAAGTGAAAGTGCAGCATTTTATTGCCTATGCTTGTGTGACGGTGCGGGCCCGGCTCCATGCTCTCTCTTCTCATTTGGGAGCCTCTTGAACCTGACACCATCGATAGTCATGACTGGGATGAGCTGTACAAATAAGGTCACCAAATGTAGCATGGGAAGGTGCAAAGTGCTCAACTGCTTTTATTAAAAACAACTCAAAATCAAAGTGTTCCAAAAGTGCATTGCTCTAAACGATCAATAAATACATAATCCATAAAAAAAATTGTCCTAGTGGAGGTTAAAATCAAAAAATAGAAAAATCTGTTAAAAATGAGGTAAAAACAACACAGTGCAGGAAACTCATTAAACTCAGCAAGCCCTGGTGCCTTCCTTTAAAACTGATGCCTCTCCCGCTTATCTTATTTGGAACTCGCAGCAGGGAGAGACATTGACCAGCAGGTGCAGAACCCATCTCTTCCAGCCCGTGGCCCCACCGTCAATCTCATGGCGTTCACGGGCAACCACTGAGCCCTGCTCCACCCAAACTGCTGCCAATCCAGGCTTCACCCCGCGCGGCCACTCTGTACTTTCACTGCTGCCAATGGCTTCACCCAGTGAAAGTATCCATGAGCATGATGGTTGCCCCTCCTCCTAAAATGCTCAACAGGAGCAACCCACAGCCCCCTTGTGAGCGTTGGCCACTCGCTTCATCATGGGCTTCACTCCCATCCACCCGCTTCTGTTAATTCCACCAGATTGTTCTCTCTCACCTGCCTGCTTCTTTTTCCAGTCTTTTAACCTCCGTTCTCCTTTCTTGTCTCTTTTTCTTTCCTTTTTCAATCCTCCTCCCCGCACTTGTGCTCCCCCTTTTAAAATGGGGATGTGGCACAGCTGTGACAATTAGCATCTCCCTGTGCCAATTAGGGTCACAGATGATTTCACACCTGTGCACTTAGTGTAGGACCGCCCGCTCCCACATCGCGCCCCAGAACCACTCTCACCATGCTACCATGCCCCCTCCTACCAAGACACGAGTGCACCAATTATTTATTTAAAATGTCAAACAGCCGCGGACCACGCTTTACCACAGCTTGAAGTACATATGTTTATGTTACAGTATTTCTTATGATTAGCTGGTCAGTAATTCTACAGGCTGTGAATAGAAACTGTTCTTGGATCTACTGATGCAAGTGCCAGACTGAGAGGACTCTTTAAAGTGAGATCTTTAATTATACTGCTTTGCCTTTCTTATGCAGCAAGTGTTGTTTATGTCCTCAACAGAAGTTAGCTGGGTACTGGTAACATTCTCTGCTGCTTTCACCACTCTCTGCAGGGCTTTATGATCTTGAGCCAAGCAAGTACCATAGCAGAATGTGAAAATAGATTCCACTCTGCACTGAAATTTGCAAGACAAGATCAAGTAACCTGCACTTCATTTAAATAAGGAGAGGAGCTGATGATCCTTCTTGACAGAAGAGAAATGTGTTGTATCCACTACAGTGATAGTCACTCCATGAAATATAAAGCTGCTTAGTGTGTGGCCTGCCTACTGCTTCCTTAGGTCCATGACCAGCTCCTTGGTTTTGCTGACATTAAGGGTTAAATTGTTATCCTGGCATTATTGGCTAAGCAGGTAAACATTTTCTCTGTAAGCTGTCTCACCATTATCATCATTATGAGTTTCCTGGCAGGACATGAGTTTGTTTATTTCCTGGAGAAATGTGGATCGTAAAATTAATTTTTGCAAACTCCATTACCCTGCTGTTATCAGTAGACTGTGTAAATACATTATATTTCAAAGACATTGAGTTATTTTTGTGGTATATATGTATTTTGTGAAGTTCATTAGTCATATTTGTTTGTTTACTGTAAATTCATTATCATAATATTTAA
This sequence comes from Erpetoichthys calabaricus, assembly GCF_900747795.2. Lineage (NCBI taxonomy): Eukaryota > Metazoa > Chordata > Cladistia > Polypteriformes > Polypteridae > Erpetoichthys > Erpetoichthys calabaricus. The sequence goes on from NC_041400.2 coordinate 59,293,102, forward strand.
AATATATGTTATTCATTTTATGACACTGCAGTGATTATTTGCAGTGTTGACTAGAATGTGCATAATGATTTGGAATTAATATTGCCCAGTATCCCAATTTCTTTTAAATACAGCTTAATTGAATGAGGGCTAATTATGTGAATCTGTGGTACATACAGTGCATCCAGAAAGTATTCACAGTGCATCACTTTTTCCACCTTTTGTTATGTTACAGCCTTATTCCAAAATGGATTAAATTAATTTTTTTCCTCAGAATTCTGCACACAACACCCCATAATGACAACGTGAAAAAAGTTTACTTGAGGTTTTTGCAAATTTATTAAAAATAAAAAAACTGAGAAATCACATGTACATAAGTATTCACAGCCTTTGCTGTGAAGCTCGAAATTGAGCTCAGGTGCATCCTATTTATGTGAGCGTTTCTCCCATTTGAACACACAGGCACAACTAAGGTTAAAGTGTTCTCACCCTTATCTGGATATCTACTCTTAAAGCTTTCCTAGACACTTCCGTGGTAAGGGTTTTCTTCATAAATTCCATCTAAATGGCCCCCTATCCCAAAACTGTTCGAGTTTTTTTGGTACCACCACCATGCAATAATGTAAGAGGTTTGCTTGATTTGTGCTACAGAGAGATCTGCAGCTCATTCTGTACTGTTAACGGGGGCATTCGGGATATGCTGCAGAAATACATAGTTCTGCTACTTTTTTTTTATGAGCTCAAAACATACATCATTTACCTCAAGAGTTGAAGTAAGACTCTCCTAAAGTAATGAGTTCAACCCATTTACTAGATTAAAAAGAGTCTCAAAGTAGGCAAGTTTAAAAAACTTCTCAAATATCTTAGGTTCATAGTATTTAAAATGACAAAGCTTGTGAGCAACATAGTGGTGAAATAATTAGCGCTGTAGCCTCACCGATCCAGCATCCTGGGTATGAATCTGACACCCAATCTTTGTCCCTGTGGAGTTTGCCCTTTCTCTGTTTACTCTAAATTTCCTCCTACATCCTCTCAGATGTGAAAGTCAGTTTATTTGTTGGTTCAAAATTGGTCCTGTGTGAGCATGTAAGTGTGTAGGCCATGATTTGGACTGGCATTTTATCCAGAGTGGGCCATTGCTTTGCATCCAGTGCTGCTGTGACAGGCTCTGCCCAACCCCCAGCTATTCCAAACTTGATTAAGCATATTTGAGAATGGAATGTTATGTTGCATAACATGGCTCTTTCTGAAGTTTAAAAACCAAACATGGTTGAATGAAACAGGAGCCTGCTATGTGCAGCTATCATTTCAAAACCAACCGATGCAAAAAGACATACTTGCCATAATAAACATAAAGGCTGTGATTTCAAATTCTCAACTGCCATTACAGCTCTGTTGAGCAGAGCATGCAAACCCGCATGCGGTAATATCCATAATTTTACAGTTTTCCTTTTTTTAATCTTTCCACCGCCACATTCTTCATATCAGTCATAATTCCTGTACAATAATTATAATGCATATATCACAGCTTTCTCTTTACTGAAACCATCTAGTATGCTAAAAATAGCTCTGTACAAAATAGAAATGATTCCAAAATATTCCTTCCATGGAAAGCAAACATAAACTAGGAGATGTGATGCAAGTATAATCCTTGCTAGGAAAGTCAGCCTTTCATGCTCAGAAATCATATCAATCAGACAGAAAAACTGCCAGTCTTATTACCATTGCTTGACATTGTTGCACCACCACAACTGAAGATGGTGGCTTGTGCATTCTGGCATCCAAGCTTTGGGTAAAGTTATTCATTTTCTGTCAAATATTTTAGGGCTAAGATTTTTTAGTTATGGTTAGGACTAGATTACTAATGTTATTTTTGACTTTGGTTTTGTGCTTTTGCTGTGATAATCAATTCTTTTATTTTATTCAGGTACTACTTAGCCTGTCCTCACACCACCATTTTTGTCTTTTCATGGTCGTGCCTTTCATCTGCTGGTCTTTTCCTCATGTGCACTTTATCCTTACAGGGTTCATAATACCTGGCAGCATAAATACAAGACAAGGATAGTACATTTTCATTTCTCATAAGCAACATTCTCAAAAGGGGAGTTTTGGTTAGAAACAGGATTAGTGACTAGAAGAAAATAATTCTGATGTTTACTATGGCCCAAGGGCAGAGTCCATGAGAAGCTTCAGAGCAAAAGGCACAGCAGCAGATCCTGCCTTAATTATTCTTCATTATCAGTGAGTTTTAAGGGCTTTGGAAGTCTTCTGTGCTGTCCCCAATGGAAAGACTTCTTTTTTATCCCATTATGCTATAGCAGCAGAAGAGTACTGGGGATTTCTTTTGCTGTTTTACATTTTAAATAGTGCTGCTTGTTTGTAACCTTGTTATTAGAGATATTGTATTTTGAACATTCTAACCAACAGACTTCGGCATGTGTGGATTGTCAGAATTGCCTCCTCCACACTGATCCTGAAAACAGACCCTCCACAGGAGAGCGTTATCAGGCCCTTTCTACTCTCCTTGCCCAGCTCTAACTGTGTGACCAAACACAGTTCTCCAACTCAGTCGTTAATAGTCAAAATTTGACAAATCTTTTTTTGCAACAAATATGGTGTATTTGCTGGTGACCTTGTTCGCCAAATATTTTCCTGTAAATTCATGTTTTTGCAAGCTTAATCAAACATTTTTTCCCAGCACCCCATGATGCTTTGCTTTGAACTTGCAGTGTTAAGAGAACTGCCACTAGATACATTAAACTAATCCTTGTGAGCTGGCAGTGCTGCACCACATAACTAATTATGCATGCAAACTATCCATGTGCTCAGTTCCCATCTCAAAACGAGCCTTAAAGGAGATGTTGTGAAATAATAAAAACAAAAGATTAATTATTATTTACAAGGTGTTTCTTCTTGATGGAAGAAAAAAGTGTGAAGCATCTGTAAAGATACATGGAAAATAAATTATTGATCAAATTATTGTAAAAGACTCTTAAAGTCAGTAAGATGTGTTTATGCATTAAAAAGCTTGCAGAAAAGTAACATAACATACCTTTTCAGACTTGTGCATGTTCCACTACCTCTAAACAGGGCACAAGGCAATAGCAGGGCCTATTCACACACCCACTACCACTTGCCCTCACAAAGAGCCAATTTGGATCTGACAATTAAACTAACAAGCACATATTTTGGGGATGTAGAAGTAAACTGAACTACCTCGAGGAAACTCCATGCATGTCCCGACTCGGCAGGAAAACAAATAACAAACTTCATGAGTAAACCAGGAGAAGCAGGCAAAAGGAAAAACAAAAGAAAATAAAAATTGACTGAAAAAACTGAAACCTAGAAGAGAGGCACAAATCAAGGTCAAATATCAGGCTTGAAAACTAAGCACGTTAAGAAGAGTAAACACACAATAAGTCAAAATGAAAGCAAGTATTTTATCAGATAAAGCTCAGAGCAAAAGGTTAACCTTTTATGCTGTCTGCAGATTAGGTCAAGGTCATGACCCTAGAGACCACACCCCTAGAAATGCAGGATGGGACCCTGAATACAGTACACAATATGGCTTCTCTAGCTACAAAATGTCAATATAACAAATTGACATAAACCATGACATAACCCCCTGTCAAAGATGCGTCTATCTGGTTTAAAAAAGAAAAAGATCATGAAACCAAGTCAGAAAGCGAGGGGCATGAAGGGCATTAAAGTTGACCCAGGACCACCAGATATTCCAGTATTGAACCTTGTCTCCTAGAAATCACCATATATTGTACCTCATACTCTTCTACTGAAATAGTTGTGACAGGGGAATGCATAGAGTAATATGGGCTGCTACGAACTGGTCTTAACCTCAAAACATGAAAAGTGGAATGGATCTTATAATGCACCGGTAGAGATAAACTGTAGAAGATACCGGACCCACCCAACATCTGATGACACATGGGCCAATAAACCTTGGGGTTAATTTATGAGACAATACTTTCAGCCGAATATCTCTGATTGCCAGCCATATTCTTTGATCTACTTTTAATATTGGTGCCTTTTTGTGCTTCTTGTCTGCAAAGTGTTCAAAGTTACTCTTGCTTTCTTCAGACTTTTACAAATCATGTCCCATTTGGCACAAAGGTTTGAAACTTAATCCCTAACACATGGAATGGCACATGAGGAGAATGGTGACTGAGACAATTAGAGACTGAACCCATACTGGCACTCAAACGGAGACATCTTTAAAGATGACTGAAGCAGGACATTCCTGGAAAATTCTGCCACAGGCAACATATAAGCCCAATTGTCCTGTTTAGAATTTACTGTACAGCATCTCACGGTTACCCAAGTCATAGTTCCTCTCAGTAGGAGTTAAAATTTCTTAGAATAAAAAGTTCACAGATGAATAACTCCTGTTTTGGGACATTTTTGGGATATTATTGCTCCAGTTCCAATACTGGACACATCTACTACACAATAAATGGCAGTTAGGGTGATGTAATATGGGGGTAGTAGTAAATAATTATTTTATATGTTCAAAGACTTCATTTGTTTCTTCCATCCATTGAAATTTGCCGGGTTAACATGGAAATAGGTTTTATAACAGAACTAAAGTTTTTTTTCTATAAATCGCGATAGTAATTAGCAAAACCAACAAATCTCTGGACCTGTTGCACAGTCTCAGGTGGTTTCCAATCCAGGTGAGTAGTGACCTTAGTACTAACCAATGGCTAAACCATTCCATGAAATTTCATACCTCAAGAACAAAATCTTAACAAATAGGTTATTTTCATGGAGACGGAAAAGGACTTCTTTAATATGCTTCACATGCATAGTTCAGTCCTCACAAAAAAAAAAACACAATATATCATCAAATTGTCCCTGGTGTGTGTATGTGGTTGTGTGTGCCCTGCGGAGGGCTGGCACCCTGCCCAGGGTTTATTTCCTGCCTTGTGCCCTGTGTTGGCTGGGTTGGCTCCAGCAGACCTCCATGACCCTGTAGTTAGGATATAGCGGGTTGGATAATGGATGGATGTATACCAATACACATTTTCCCCAAAAAATACCATTAACAAAGTACTGGAAAGCAGCTGAAGTGTTAGCTAATCCGTATGGCATTACTCTGTATTTTTAATATCCAGTTGTGGTATTAAAGGCAGGTGATTAAGATTATACGTACTTCTTAAATCTAATTTCGTAAAAACTGTAGAGCCATGATTCAAAGTTGAAGATATAAGTGGCAAGGGGTAATTTCTTTTGAATATTATTCTATTTAACACTTGGTAATCAATACAAGGTCAAAGACCTTCATCATTTTTCTCTACAAAAAAGAAGCCAATCCCTATTGAACTATTAGACAGGGTTATAAAACCATTCTGCAACTTTTATGTGATATATTGTTCCATAGCCTCCTGTTCCAGCCGTGACAAGGTGTAAACTTTCCCTTTAGGTAATGGGGCCCCTGGCAATCGCACAATCATAGTCCGAATATTTAGAAGGTAGGATTGATATCATGTTACAAAGGACCGACTTAGGTACAGTCCTCAAGTAATTCTGAACACAGTACTTGCTCCCTTGTATGGTATCTTTGGACTCTCAGTTAAGAACTGGATTGTGTTTGTGCAACCAGGGGTATCCAAGGATTATTTGAGGCAATGGAGACTGAATAACAAAAATTGTTTCTTCATCAAAGATTCCTATCTTGACTGAGCATAATCTAAATGGCCAGAGCCAATGGGCTAACCATTCACTGAAAGGACTCGAGGTTTACACTGAAGATGTACTGGAGTGATATGTAAATGCTTAATCATGGAGGAGCTAATAAAATTCCCAGCTGAATCAATCAGAGCATCTGTGACAGTATTATTAACCATACACCAGATTACAAAAAGTTCATTGTGCAGGGTTTTCATTTTCCCCTGCATATCTCTCATATCTGTGAAAATACACTGCATCTCAGGGTCATTCATTTTGATCTGATCTTTTGTCCTGACTTGGAAGGAAAACAGATAACTAATTTTGTGAATAAACCAGGAGAAGCGGGCAAAAGGCAGAACAAAAGAAAATAAAAATAAACTGAAACCTAGATGAGAGGCAAAAATCAAGGTAAAATAACATACAATAAGTCAAAAAACTAGGCAAGACAAGAAGAGTAAACATACATAAGTCAAAATGAAAACAAGGATTTTATTCACAGATCGGATAAAGCTCAGAGCAAAAGGCTGACCTATTATGCCGTCTGCTGATTAAGTCAGGGATGTGACCCTGACAACAGTGCACAATATGGCTTCTCTAGCTGCAAAATGTCAATATTCACCCTAAACCATGACAATGCAGACACAGGGATAATGTGCAAAGTCCACCCAGACAATCACCATGTACAGAATTTGAAACCAGGATCAATGAGGTAGCAGTGCTCTCTATAAGATAGATAGATAGATAGATACTTGTAAAATACAATCTTAATGACTTAATGTTTCAGTCTGGAAAAGTAAAGTGAAACTACCTAGAAGAGATGACAGATGATTGTCAATGGTTTTAGTAGTGGTGAACACCACTCTTCCTGTCACCATTTGAGACAGGTGCTGGAATGAATCATACATGACAAGATTTTCACACAGGCATGTTTTACATGAAAGACCTGGAAGAAAAGCTGAGATGTTAAAAAAGCAGTTCAACATACTGTAGTGGAACCCAGGAAGACAAAATGATCAGTTAGGTCAACAAAAGATGTTCAGCCAACCAAGTCAGTCACATGTCATTCCTCTTTTCAGATCACAGCATTAACTCCCTGTAGTAGAATTAACTTCAAATCCTTGATGTTTGCTTGCAGAGTAGTCAGTGGGTTAGTACCTTTATATATGGAGACTATTACGAGGTCCTATGCTCCTTCCAGTCCGGTCAAGTTTGCTGATGAATGTCGTCTGGTGATGCCACCTCTGTGTGACATCAAATCTCAGTCCAGACTCGTTTCATGTGCATCTCCTAGCTGGTGGAGCGAGCTACCTTCCTCCATTCAAACTTCTGACTCCCTCAATGTGTTTAAGAACTATTTGAAGACTCTTGTTTTGTGAATTTCTAATTAATAATGGATTTTTTAGGTTTTGTAACCAAAATAGTGTAACTAGCACGTGTTTTGTTCTAAGCTTTTCACTTTTTATGATCAATTTAGTAACCTTATTCCTCAGGAGTTCCCCAGATTGATGTTTACTCGATTATGCTGAGTGCTTTTTTAAGTTGCTTTGGATAAAAACATCTGCTAAGCAAATAAATGTAAATATAAGCAAAAGTCAAAGTCCATTAAGATTAATTTTTTTTCTTACTAATGTCAAGAATCAAGCAGTTTGTTATTAATTTTAATCCAAAATAAGGACACATAGTTATGTGTGCTGCCATATATTATGTATACAGCCCTGTTATGTCACTTGTCACCATGGATGTCCTTGTGGCAACTTCAGAATAAATACCAAAGTAATTAAGCAATGAAATCAAGTCCATGGGAAATATGACTTTTACTGAAAGACAAGCATTATGTCTGAGGCATGACAAAAGATCAAGCCACATGCTTAATTATATTCTTTTGGTTTATTTAGGTAAAATAAATATGTAAGTGCAATTATATACTTAAGTTGATCAAAAGAAGAAATAACATTAACAACCTTTGAGCATTTAGATGTGAGGATACAAAGACACCACTGTATCCATTGTGAATTATATACACTGAACAAAACAAATGTAATGTTTGCTTGATGTAAGATCTATCAGAAAGAGTGGTTAAATATTTAAAGAACTTTGTGACTGATCTACCCATCCTTTTTGTAAAATGTGAGGAAATGGCTACAGAATTTCCTTTACGGAGAATGACAACATATCTGTACAATAACTAGACAATGCAGTAGATATTGTAATGTCCAGAGACCTCACCTGAGAGAAACATATTGCTCAGATATCAGCAGGCTATAACAGGGGTGGAGACATATGGGAAAGTCTGTCATAATATGAGCCCATGTAGAGTGTGGAAAGGGGCAACAGACAGACAGCACTAACCTGCAAACATTTTCGAGGTGCTTCTGCTGAACCTAACAGCAATTGACCTGAATGTGTGATCACCGCCAAGTCTTGGATTAGCTCACTGAGTTAGGAAAACTGAGGTGGATGGTGTTTACTATGACCCAAAATAAATGGTGTAAAGTGCAGTTGGCAGTATGAAAGTTCAGGCGGTGGAAAATGATGATGAGAAGGAATGAAGCTGCATGTTAAGAAATGTGGAAGATTGGAGCAAAGAAGTTGAAGTATGGCTGTGGACGGATGTGATATTGTCCACTGTCACACATGCGCATGTAGGAGGCAGCAGTGGGGTCTAGCTGCTGCTGAGACACAGGCACATGGGAGTAATCAGGTGTGCTGATTCTTCCTTCACTACAGGAGCAGTAAGACCTAGTCTCCTCCCCCATCGATTCCAGGCCACGCCTTCAGATGACCATTTCCCTCTAGATGTCCCACCTCTTCCCCTTCCATAGCAATAAAAAGCCAACAGCCTTGCTCTGCAATCAGTCTACTTCAGGACTCAGTCGTTTATGATTACTTGCTTACTTACTTACTTGCTTGCTTATTTTCAGCAAACCGTGCAGTAGATGGGGTGGATCCCTAATCTTTTTTCAGTGTGTTCTGTCTCTCTTTACACCACCTACTGCTACTGTTAACTGAAGTGATGAATGCATTTATCCATATCCCAACCAGCCCCTGGGTAATTACAGTATTGTCAAGTCTAATGATATTACACTAGCCAATATGTCAAAGATTGACACATCAGTGCTAAAACACACACACACACACACACACACACATGGTCAATCAAACAGCAACAATCCACACAGCTTATGGAATGCAAAATGTCAAAAAGAAATATTTACACTGCAAATGATGGCAAGAACAACAAAAAAATCTTCAGAGATTGTGGCAGTCAGGGGAAAATGTTGATAGGTAATTTGACTACTGCTTTAAATATAGTGAACTAAACTATTTTCCAAGGATTTGCTGTTCCCAGCATGAAGGAGACGCATACACAGTGACTTTAATTCAGAAAGATAATAATGAGCTTTTTATCAATGCAATACTGAATTGAAACAAGACCTTTGATATAAACCAGGTTTGTGCAAATATTGAAGAAGACACACTATTACAGTGATTAAATTGCAAATTAATGTATTTAATCAAGTGTACATCTACAACATGCTTAAAAGAGGGCTGACAATACATGCTGTATAATGCCAACTGTCAGGTTATGGTCATGCAGAGCCGAATATCAAAGGCATATCAAATGCAATAAAGGCAGTAAATGTGTCAGATCTGCAACGTAAGTTGAAATGCTTGAATGTTAGGTGTGTCACCAAATTTAGTACATTTTTTACTGCTTTTATGCACTTGATCGTTAACTTTTTTTATTTTACATTTCTATATTGTTTAGCTGGAATGCTCCAAACAATAAATACACCCTACCAAACCACCTCTCACCCTAGCTAGTTATGCCTTAATTCCTCACAGCTTACACCTTCTCCACACTTTAGTTCTGTTGTCTCACCAGCTTTAAACAGTGCAAGGCAGGGTACCCAAAAAATCATGGAATTGTTAAGAAAAACATTATTATGCAACTTACAGAAATTTTACTTCAGTCACTGTGAAAATACACTTGTCCTGGCACTTGTCCCATTCCTGAAAACATTTCCAGCACTTATCTTTAGTTATCACTTGCTGTCCCCCGCGGCTCCGCCCACATAGTAGTGAAAAAGGACTTTAAAAATCAATAAAAAAATTTTTAAAAATATAATTTGTATTGAGAAGAATTAATACTGATAGCTTTCGTATCTGAGGGCCTCTTGATATACAAATTTTTGGTTTTGCTATTGGGGCGAGGACATATACATTTCTTGGAGAACTAACCTGGGAGAAAGTGACGTAAAGCTGACCATGTGAGAAGCATGGTGAGCTAAGATCAACCCCTGCCAACTTGAGTGTCTGTCTGTGGGCCTTGTTAATTAACATTGCAAAGTAAAGCTTCACCGGGAACTGTAATCTCTTGAACTGAAAGGGCATGTCCATTGCTCATAGATTAGAGGAATTCGAAGGATTAAAACCCTCTCACCAATGCCACATCAGACCGACTCGAACAGAGTGAGGAGGGCCCCGCCCACTTCCCCCTCCCCTCAGCAGCATCTCTCTCGGATTCGCGTGAATAAATCACTGCCCCAAGTGATCTATGATACTTAGCGTGATGAGAGAAGTCACAAAATGAACCACAATGTTCAAGCAAATTATAGAAAAAAACCCTAACTAAATCCGTTAAGTAGTTCTCTCATGAAAAGTGGACAGACATACATACAGGCAGATGGACAGACGTTGGATTGTATATTTATATACTGTATATAGATGTTTAGAGCCTTTTTTCTGCATTTATAACATGGTAACAAATCATCTTCCCTTCAGTCCTAATTTTAATTTCAGAAATAAAAAGAAGTCACACAGAGTGAGATAATATTAATAATAATTACATTTTATTTATATAGCGTCTTTCCCATGCTCAAAGCACTTCACAGAGTCTTAGAAAAAAAAAAACAGCATGGTATATGTAACATTGGATACAAATGTTTTCCTGAATAGAATAATGAAACAGATAACAAAGCATTAAATAGAATAAAGGACAATAAATCAGAGTAAAATACTAAATTCAATACTAAAAAGAAAAACCTGACAAATAACCTAATTTGTGATATAACAGACATACAAATTATCCTGAGCACCTGGACAGAGAGGTAAACTGAAAGAAACCTGTTAAGTTAAGTTAAAAGCCTTACTAAATACAGCGGAACCTCAGTTCACGAACGTCTCTGAACACGTATAAATCGGGTTACGACCAAAAAGTTCGCCAAACTTTTGCATCTGTTCACGACCACACACTCAGTATACAAACAAGCCAGTTTCCCTTTCGGTTTGTGCGCACCGATGATTTCCGCACGTGTTCAGTCTCTCCCTGTGCATTCTCTGTGCAGCGAGCGAGAGAGACAGTGCGTGAGAGAGAGAGAGAGACAGACAGACACACACACACGTGTGCGAGAGAGACACATGCGAGAGAGAGACACACACACACGCGGGCAAGAGAGAGACACACACACGAGAGACAGAGGGCTGGCCGCATAAGTCCGAGAAGGCAGTTAAAGAATGCACCGGGCTTGTTTTTAAAGAGACTGATTCGAGCATTGTTTTAACCTCGTTGTATTTAATGAAGACTTTTTTCTATTGGATTTTAACCTCCACTTCACTTCTGTTTACAGCGATCGGTTTGTAGCGTGCATTGTTGCAATGTTACTTTTCTTGGTTGTTGATTAAATTACGGATTTTTCAAATGTACATTTTTTTTCCTGTGCTTAAAACTCATTAAAAAAATGTGTTTTAGCGAGCGGTTCATAGCGCTATAGCGCGAACTCTTGCAATGTTAGTTGTCTCTGTTCTTCAAGGTTTTCTCAGTGTTATTTAATGTTTTTACATTTAGTTTACTATTATGCTGTGCATTCTATGGTATAATTAACTATATTTGTGCTTAAAAATCTTTAAAAAAATATATATTTACATACAGTTCGTATGGTCGGGAACGGATTAATTGTATTTACATACCATCCTATGGGGGAAATTACTTCGGGTCACGACCAAATCGGTTTACGACCAGAGTTTTGGAACGAATTACGGTCGTGACCCGAGGTTCCACTGTAGATGAGTTTTGATTTTTTTTTTTTTAAAGAATGAATGGAGTGAGCTGATCTAATTAATTTCAGGATGTCATTCCAAAGTCTGGGTGCTATGGAGCTGAAGGCCCTGTCACCCATAGAGTGCAGGTTAGTGTGAGGCACAACAAAATTACCAGAATTAGAGGATCTTAGTAGGCGAACAGGAGCATAGTGATTTAGAAGATCACTGATGTAGTCCGGTGCAAGGCCATTTAAAGCTTTATAGGTTACTAGCAAAATACCCGCGCTTCGCAGCGGAGAAGTAGTGTGTTAAAGAGGTTATGAAAAAGTAAAGGAAACATTTTAAAAATAACGTAACATGATTGTCAATGTAATTGTGTTGTCATTGTTATGAGTGTTGCTGTCATATATATATATACATGTACACATATACACACACATATACACACATATACAGATATATTATATATACATATACAGATATATTTTTTATATATATATTTTATATATATATATATATTTTATATATATATATATATATATATATATATATATATATATATATATATATATGTACACATACATACATACATACATACATATACAGACATAGATGCACTTACAATAACATAGAAATCAATATAAACAACGTTAACATCATTATCATATGAGAATATGAAGTAATATATAAGAAGCACATTTCATATAAATATAAATTATTAAACAGTAAAATCTTCTTCTATAATTTGCTACCGTGGCTTTTCGTTGGTCTGTCCAGGATTTTAAATCACCTGTAGCTTGCAAACCGTTTCACCTATTGACTTGAAATCTGGTACACATATAATACGTCACGTCTGCTATCCGCTTTATGGGTGATGATTGTATTACTCTTTTTATGTTTATTTTATTTTAGAATCAACTCCTATCTGCGCACACCAGGGCGGCCGTGGGCAGATGCGTATGGTGTATTCACTCCATGTTATCGTTCATTGCGCTGTCACTGGTATTTTGATAAAAGAATTTGAACAATATATAAGAAGCGTATAAATTATTAAACAGTAAAACATTAACATTTAAGAAGTAAAGTTACATTGAGTACTACTGCAGTGCCTTCGGGTATACCTCATTTTTTGTTTGCCCATTACATGCTTAAATGTATACATTTTTTGGTGTACCTACCCGAGAACACGCGACATATAACCGAGCGTGGGAGAAGCATGGATTTTAAACACGCGTTGAGTTCATCTGCTGGTCTCCCTCGTGGAATAACTGGTAATGTTTGACTAAAATGTACAGCGAGTAAAACGACATTACCTCCTTTTTTTTTTTACGATCTCTGAGATCTTGCTTTTTTCGGTTCAAGGCTTTATAAGCTCTTTTATGTGCCATGGTGTACTTAATAAGTACTAATTATCCCAAACCATCATCTTTGAATGTTGCAAGACTTTCGCCTTGTATGTAGATCGGGGTAATTACATTCATTGCATTCCTAGTGTGAATCACAATCTGATTGTATGGGTGGTTACCTGGCACTGTAGGGTTGCCACCCGTCCTTTAAAATACGGAATCGTGCCGCGTTTGAGAATGAAATTGCGCGTCCCGTTTTGAATCAATACTGGACGGGATTTATCCCGTATTTTTTTTATCATTTTTTTTTTAAAGCAGCGTCTCATGCAAATCATCCCACACGCATTTTATGAAGATGCCTCCTTTCCTACTTTTGATTGGGTAATACTTGATGTCATCGTTAGTTTGATTGGTGTTTTTAACTGTCCACTGAGGAGGGCGTGTCTTTTAAGTACAGTCTGCAAAGTGTTGGCACTGAGATGTGGCGTCAGCGCCATACTTGAAGCCCCTAACGTTGCGGTGAGCAAGTCGGCTAACATCCGCCATGTGCCGTCTTTCAGTTGCGAGAAGCAGATCATAGAATGGTTGAAACTGTTGCCCCTAACGTTGCGCCACAGCGTGTGGTTCGTTTATACCTCGTGTCTTCTCATTAAACTTTTATCTCGCGAATATGTTATTGCAATCCGCAGCGGGAGCGTTTGTATAAACTTAATTTAAACTTACGTTTTACACCGTGCTTTGTTTCCCTTATGAACATGCTTGTATGCTTAACTCGCTCCGTTCTCAATTGTTTAATTAATTTTTTGCTCTTCACTGTTTGCGGCTGTTCCTCCATTTCCCCCTACTTCGTTCTTTTATCTCGCGAATATGTTATTGCAATCCTTAACGGGAGCGTTTCAATAAACTGATTGAAAATAGTTTTGCATTTACCTTTTTAGTAAAAGGTGAGCTTTTAAGCCTGAGAAATCACCCCGTAAATGCACACGTTTAATTGCACATGTGTTAATATGTATGCTTACACAGTATTAAAAGACAGTCAAAAATTAACGTCATTTACCTTCGTTCCCGCGTGTGACTCGTGCTGTAAATGTCTTCCTTGTTTTTAGTTCACGTGATTACGTAGGAGGCGTGATGACGCGATACGTGACTCCGCCTCCTCCATTACAGTGTATGGACAAAAAATATGTTCCAGTTATGACCATTACGCTTTGAATTTCGAAATGAAACCTGCCTAACTTTTGTAAGTAAGCTGTAAGGAATGAGCCTGCCAAATTTCAGCCTTCCACCTACACGGGAAGTTGGAGAATTAGTGATGAGTGAGTCAGTGAGTGAGTGAGTCAGTCAGTGAGGGCTTTGCCTTTTATTATTATAGATTAATAGAATTTTATATTTAATCCTGTAAGACACAGGGAGCCAATGAAGGTGAAGCAGGATGGGTGTGATGTGCTCACTGTTGCTGGTTCATGTAAGGACTCTTGCAGCAAAGTTTTAAATCAACTGGAGCTGTGATATGAGATTAGAAGTGGCACCTGCCACCACCGAGTTACAATAATCGATGCGAGATGTGATAAAAGCATCGACAAGTTTCTCAGCATTAGAAAAGGAGAGGAATGAGCACACACGGGATATATTATGGAGGTGAAAGTAAGAGTGGGCGGAATAAGAAAGAGAGGAATCAAAAATGACACCAAGATTCCTTGCTTCAGAAGAAGGTCTGATGAGATCACCATCAAGAGTGACTGAAAAGGAGCTCATTTTCTTAAGTAGTGCTTTAGTGCCAATTTGAAGTTCAGTTTTGTTGCAATTTAATTTTAAAGAGTTCTGCTCCATCCAGGTTTTAATTTCAGTGAGGCAAGTTGTGAGCTGAGTAAACTCTGATGAAGTTGCACTTTTGACATTGAAATAGAGTTGAGTGTCATCTGCATAAAAATGATAACCCAGTGCAAAGCTACGAATAATATGGCCAAGGGGAAGCTTATAAATACAGAAGAGAAGAGGGCCGAGGACAGAGCCTTGAGGAACTCCTTGTGTGTAGCGCTGAGCTGGATCTGCTGTTGCCAAGACTAACAAACTCTTGCCTATCAGTCAGATAGGACTTGAACCACTGGAGGGCAGTGCCAGAGATACCCAGCATGTTCTCCATTCTGGACAGTAGAATGTCATGTCTGACAGTGTCAAATGCTACACTGAGGTCTAACAGAATTAATATGCTGGTTTGTCCAGAGTCTGCTGCCATAAGCAAATCATTGGTTACCCAAAGAAGAGCAGTTTCACAGCTGTGCTGTGCCCTGAAACCAGACTGAAAGGGTTCCATCAAATTGTTAGAGATTAAGTAATTGGTGAGCTGGGAGGCTACAACACGCTCAAGAACGTTTGACAGAAAAGATAATTGGGAAATAGGCCAAAAATTGTTAAGATCGTCACCATCAAGACCAGACTTTTTTAACAGGGGGGTTACAGAAGCGATTTTTAAAGTGCCTGGCACAAACTCTGTGTTGAGGAATGTATTGATTATTGTTGTAACAGTTAGGATTATGGCACGAAGGCAGGATTTAAGAAGTGTGGTGGGGATGGAGTCCAGTACACAAGCAGTTGGCCTCATCTTACAAAGCAGGTCATTAACAAATGCCGATGTGACTGGTGAAAATTTAGAAAAGGAGCTGGATGGAGTGGGAAGACAGGGAAGGATATAAGTGGATGATGGATTTATGTTAGTTGAATTATTTAGATCTTTAATTTTATTGCAGAAAAAGTGGAGGAATTTTTCACAGACTTCAGTAGAGGAGGTAATTGGGCCAGATGCAGGTTGAAGTAGTTTATTAACTACAGAGAACAAAACCCTTGGATTATCATGGCCACTTTCTATTATTCTGCCATAATGTGTGTTCTTGGCTGCAGTTAGTACATCCCTGTAAGCCCTTTGATGGTCAGAGAAAGCCTGGATGTGAACAGTGAGGCCAGTCTTATGTGACATTCTCTCAAGGCGTCGGCCAGTTGCTTTCACAGATTGTAGCTCTGAATTATACCATGGAGCTGAACGCTTAAAGGAAACCTCCTTATGTTTTAAAGGAGCTGTTTTATCGAGTGCTGAATGAAGGGCTGAGTTATAGTGGTCAACAAGACTACCTAGTGTTGATGGAATAGGTGAAGACAGAAAAAGATCAGAAATGGATCCAGCAAGAACAGAGGAACAGAAATTTTTAAGGTTTCAGAAAGAAATTTGACGTTTACAGGTTAGAGGAGGGAGAGGTAATGAGACAATGAAAAGCGCTGCTTTATGGTCAGAGAATCCCAAATCACTGCTATAAGTGTTGCCGACAGATAATCCAGATGTGCAGATCAGGTCCAGTATATGACCATCAGAGTGGGTGGGAAAATCAACATGCTGCACCAAGTCAAAACAATCCAGTAAGGATAGGAATTCATTTCTCAATTTTTATGTAGTAATGTCAATATGGATGTTAAAATCGCCAAGAAGAATGACTCTATGGCAAAGTGAACTTAAGTGGGTTAATAATTCAGTCAGATCAGATTAAAAAGACGCATTGTATTTCGGGGGACGATAGACAACAATAAGTGAGACAGGACCGGATTTTGTTATTAGCTTAAGAGCCAGACATTCGAAAGACAATGGACCGTCAATGGGGATTCTTTTGATGTTTAATTTCGATCTAGCAATTACTGCAATTCCTCCGCCTTGTCTTGAGCTGCGAGGGTTCGTGAAGTGAATGTATCCGGGTGGAGTCATCTCTGTGATAGATGTATAATCATTTGGCTCTTGCCAAGTTTCTGTTAAGCATAGTAAGTCAATGTTTGAGTCTGTAATGAATTCTGATAGCACCAGTGCTTTGCCATTAAGAGATCTTGAGTTAAACAATGCAGTATTAGCCGATGTGGGTTCGTTGTGCACAGATCCATGACCAGAGTTTATTTTAACATATTACAGATTTGGCACACTGACACTCCTATTTCCAAAGCCATGAGTAGGACAGCATATTCCTGAGCAAATGCTGCCGGTGAACTTTTCATTTGCAGCATGGCTGTGATGGCGACCTGACCCACGATGTAAATATTTCGGGCACCGCACAATACCATTGTCTTTTAGGACATTCCAGTCTGACCATTTGCTCTGGACAAACTGTTTAATATGAAGGAGTTCGTCATGAGAGTATTTTAGCATAGTAGAGAGAAATACTTATCTGATAGAAGCAGAGAAGCAGCACAGCAGAGAATGTGACACAGGAGGATGGGTGGCGCAAATGAGCAGCAAGCAGCAGAAAAAGCATAGTAGGAGATATTACAAAATGCACATGAAGATACCAAAAGGTTCCAACATACAGCCACATACTGTACATATAATGTTGGGTATTACAGGCGGGATCGCCCAGTGATCTAGCAAATTTGGAGGGGCAACAACCACATTGTTTTTTATCAAAATGTCTTGTGTGTGCAGGTGTGCTGTCATGGTACAAATTACAGCTTTGCGTGCACCACTGCTTCAGACATTTTTATCCTGATGCTTTTCTGCAGATGCCTCGGCAGCTCAGTGTACTGTTGCTGACTAACAGTCTTTTCACATGGAAACTCTTCATTAACAAGTCTGTCAATTTATAAAAACATTAGCATTATTGCTTTGATGTTCAATATAACCTGATGTGCTTTTTTTGGCTTTGAGAGAAAAATAAATGATTAATGATTTTAGAATACATATCAGAGATACACACGCAGTCAACTGGATACAATGACACCTGGCAGACTGATTAACAAGATTGTAAGCATACGATACCTACTGGTATAGTTGATAACTACACTCTACTCCCGTGGAATTTTTTGATCCTACCTCGTATTTAGAGATGACCCCTTGCCCCTAGTCTCCTCCTGATTCTAACCCCAATCTCTGGTTAAAAAAGGCTCTAAGCTCCTATTCAGAGCCATTTTCAGGGTCTAGAATGCTACCCAAACTCCTTCTGGTGGTCCCATGTCTTCCTATCCTTTAAGGCCTAGTTTTTTCATAAAGAACTAAAACCCAATTAAGTGACCCAAGAATGGTCTCATTTATCCCTCTTAGAAATATTACTAGAACTAACAATATACAGTGCCTAAAACTATCAGGGAGTATAGCTTCTTTTACTGGATGCTATCCCACAGGTGTACCCATTGTGAGTCCTTGTTTGGTTGCATAAACATTCTGTCTGTATCCCAAAAAGACTTCAAAAATTTAAACAGAAGGTGGTTTTTATCATAAAAAATATGTAGGAGACAAATAAGGAGCAAACACAAAATACAAACGAGAAGTAGAAAACAAATAATCTATGCCCAGTGGACCCTCCTAAAACAGATTAATGCCCCAGATAAACTTTTACCCACAATATACTCCAAAACCAATCTCCTTACATCTCCTATACATTTTTCATCACCCCACTGCCAGGTGAGCCTTTGCCAATATTCTCCCACCCAATTTATTTGCATTCCATGACCTGCATGGTGCTTTGTCTGACAGCCAAGAAGCTCAGTTTTTGTTTAATCCAGCTATAGAACCTCCTTCCAGCTGACTTCACAGTCAGTGCTTTATCAGGGATGTCTTAACAGCATTATAGGCCCCTGGGAAAAGCAGTGCACTGTGGCCCTTACCTACACAACCACTCACAGGAATAAAAATGTGAATGGTTGATAAAATGAAACATATTTATTGCATTGGTACTTCCAACAAAATCAGTGTTTAAATAGACTAATCAACACAAATGTTTGAACAATATAATATGAGCCTTGAAAAAAACAAACATTTCAGCATATTGTGGTGGACGGCCGGGACCCATGCCCGCCCCTTTGTCACTGGATCCGGGGGAGCAGCCATGGAAGCCACGCTATGTCCCTCTGAACCTTTGTTGGCAGCCCCCCTGGGCTGCATCGGGGCCACTTTTGTGGAACACCGGAGCTTATCCTGGTTGGGCTCTGTGGCCTCCACCGGGGGAGTTGCATAGAGCTGCATGGCTTAACGAGCCCGTCTGGGCGGGAGCACGGCCACACCCAGAAGTAGGTCAACGAGCACCTGCAGCACTTCCGGTTGGGCTATAAGAGGAGCCTGCAGCCTCTACTCAGGGCGCCAGAGTCGGGAGGAGAAGGACAAAACTGCCTGGGAGGAGTATTGGAGGAAGACAAAGAGTGTGATTTGGGGTCATTTTTCTTTGTGTTGTTTGGGGACTGTGTAGGGCCTGTGGGACACGGGGAAGATGTGCCCTACGACTGAAGAAAAAATAGTTTGTTTATTTTACCCGTACCTCTGGTGTCAGACTGTATTGGGTCGGAGCCAATAAAGCGCCTTTGCCACAATATAAATGATATTCAATTGGTAAACCATACAGACGGAGATGGCACAGTATGAAATTACTATGAATTATCTGTACACATACATGCATGTGACGTTGCAGAGGTGATACTAAATCTCAGGCGAATGCCAATGTCCACCTGTAACACAATAATAAATATTTATAGTTTGGTATAGTATAGGATTCATTTATTGACAGCAAGTCACAACATACATAGATTAGCATGGGACCCCTATGCTCGTGAGGCCCCAAGGCAACTGCTCAGAGTGCCCTAGCTGAGAAGTTATTTGCCATTTTTTGACAGTAGTTTTCCTTACTTGATAAAACTTGATAAAATCCATCCATGCATTTCTTGAATCCATTTTATTTGTACAACGATCATGAGGAGACACAGCACTTTCCTAGCAGCATTTAGTGCAAGTCTGCACCACTGTCATGGTGCTACAAAGTTGCAATATGTTTCATATTATTGAAAATAATCTGATCTAATATCAGATGTACATGAAAGTAAGAACTTTAAGATAATGTGTGGCTACAAATGAAACTAATATTTACATCTATGGAATTTGAAAAAAAAAAAAAACAGAAAAAAAACAAAATACCTGCATAAAAGACAGACAAAGGAAGAATGGGCAATTTAAGGCCAGGCCATGAAGGTATAAGGCAACATTGCTCACCAATGCGTTACCATGTATCTACAGGTTCTTTTTGTTTTGAATCACTGATTAAATGTCAGAAAGACTGTGTTTAGCACATTAATTGTACTTTAATCCCTTTTATACTGAATCTAGTTATTCGTCTTTGTTTGAGTTTACTATATTCTGCAGAGAGCCTTGGAACTAGAAAAGCATACTGCACTCTCTCATGGGAGCAATCTCTGCTGGATACACAGCACTGCCAGCTAGGGCACTGCTGTTGAACAAGTCAGCTCACGTTTTTAGGAATGTAACATAGACAAAATGTTGACACTAAAACTCACATTTGCCCTTGCACCATTTTAAATACAAAAAGTCTTCAGAAACCTAAAAGGCAGCAGTAAACTAACTACAAAAGACTGTTTTGATCTTTAACAGCAGTGAATACACTAATCCAAATATTAGCTAGCTAAAATGGCAAGCTACTGTAAAATAAATTTAGCTAGTATGACAGAGTGAGAAGGTATTATACAGTATATACAGAAAGAAGCTGAGATGTTGCAGAGGTGACATTGCTGCCCTTGATGCTATTAAAAGAAAACCTGCTGGAGGACTGCCTTTTCAAACCATTTCAGTTTTTAACTAATATCTGGAGCCAGTGTTCTGTGCAGTGTTTTGTAGTAATGTTTTCCAGCCCTAGCTATACCTATTCTATCATTTTTAAATAAGTGTTAACTTGTACCATTAATTAAAATACCTAATTACTAAGAAATCATTGCTCCATTCTGTGAAGTCGCTAACAATCCAGTGTGCTTTACAAAATATTAACCTATACTCTTTATTACTCGCTTAAGTTACTTGATTCCTTTTCTGATTTTACTTCTTTATATATTTCTTTTATACAGTTCTCAGCAGGAATACAGAAAAAAATCAACTGACTCTGACCAGAGCTACATATGGAGTTGTCAACATCAGGTTAACACCCTAAGGCTAAGGAAGAAATACACTTTTATGGCATGAAGTCATACAGGTAAGGAATAGTGTCTTGTAACACATCCCACCAAGCGTTGAAGGACAATGAGATGATGAATGACCCATTACTCCTTTCCAATAATTATTCTATTAACCTAAAAACTTATAAGACACAAGTTATCAGTGGAAAGTATGTGAAACCATCAAGATGCTCCCACAATTTGGCAACAATATGTGGCCACATGTAGTAATGTTTCTGCATTAAGGGCTAGTAAGGCATAGCCCACCAAGTGCTGGGCAAAATAAGCAAAAAAACTCCCTGAGGGACTTTTTATTACATTATTATTGTTATATTAATTTTAAAATGCTTATAACAACCCCCAACTTTGTCTTTTCAAACATTTGTTTTTTTCTTTGTTCCATCAAATGCACATATTTTTATCTAAGAAAATGTTGTTTTTTGTTGTATGTAAACATATCCTTCTAGGTACTGCAAGCCTGGCAGAGGTGCCAGCTCCACTGACCCTGCAGCATTCTACTTTTACACTTACATGTGTCTTTGCATATGCAACCAAACATTTCCAGGTAGAGATGGAGCAATGTAGCAATGCATCAAGCACAACACAATATGATATGGCTGAGCAACATCTTGATCTTCACCTACCACCAATGAGGACTACCTGCTGGTTCTAAAATCTGAAAAGCTACCACAAAGGTTTGATCAATACTTCTTCTAATGTTTGGAAAGCAAGGCATTCGATGCCTCAAGGGGCATGGTAGTTAACACTCCTACTGGAGAGTCCCAGAGTCTTCTGTATGAGTTGTGCAGCGTGTATAGTTCTTTCTGTGTTATTAGAGTTAGTCCTTGATCACCTTAAACCCTTCTGATTCTAAACTTGAGGTATTCTTTTTTGGTTTTGTCAATTCACAGCCAATATAGTTTCCAGTGCAACATGTCATTGCAAGGCTCTCATTTTGCTAAACGTTTACATCTATATTTGTGTATTATGTTAAAGAAGACAATGTCTAAGCATATCACAGTGATCTGATGTCATTCGAGACAGACCACACATCAGCAACCCATTGTTTGATAGAATTTTTGTGACATGAACAGTGCTTGAACTTGCATGTTAACTTTAAGAGAAAAAGTCAAAAATATTATTAATTAGGAAAGCCTATCATGGAAAATTCTGGTATAGCCTTACAAGAATTTTCATGCAAAATACGCCACTGCTCACATATGGTGCATAAAATGGCATGGATGAGTGGTAACATTTTTTTGTAATCAAATTTTTTATTGATGTCACAAACAAATAGTAAGGCAATAATAAACTGTAAATAAAAGAAAAGACATTCTCAGTTGAGTGGCCAAAATACCTCTACCAATCAGCAGAGGTGATAGGGTATCATTAGTAATGGTACAGTCTATTATTACAATTGCGGTTCAGGGCAAGTATCAAATGTTGTTTATTGCACCATCGTCTGCATGTTCATATGGAAATACAGGAGCCTTCATCATCACTGAATAGGTAAGCATATCACTTGAACTAACCAACCCAAAAGTGCCGCAATCCAAGCTGCTTGAACCTTACACCAGGCCAGATGCAGATGGTGATGGCAATCACTACTTGTCAGAAGACATTATGCAGCTTACCTTAGTGGGTCAGTGGCCTATGGCTCAAAACATCATTAGGTGATGAATGATGGGTACTGTATCTTACTATTTTAATAATAATAATAATAATTTATTACATTTATATAGCGCTTTTCTCAGTACTCAAAGCGCTATCCACACAGGGAGGAACCGGGAAGCGAACCCACCATCTTCCACAGTCTCCTTACTAGCTTAACATAGGCCCTGATTTACTGGATCCTTATTCAGGGTTGGTTTTTACCTTGAGCATGATGCTGGTCTGAAAGATTCTGGCATTCTGTAAACTTGAATTGGATTAAGTAGGTCTGAGATTGTAAATTGCATCCATCCATCCATTTATTTACTAAATTTGCTTGTCTAAATTGTTGGAAAACAAGTTTTAAGTTTAGCCTTACAGCAATAGACCAAACAGACACACATCCACACTCTTTCGTACAGATTATTTTAGAGATTATTGGGAGATCTCTCTGAGGTATGTGCTGAATATTTCTAGTAAAATGGGGGAAATGTACACAGTCTACACAGACATTGACAGAGGCAAAACAGAAACCACACCTTGTAGAGCAATAAGGCATGGTGCTAACCAGTGTGCTACCAGGCATCTCAAGTTTAAAATAGTAATTATTTAATACTAGTCATTTAGCCCGTTACAATAACGGGCGCTAGAACAGTAGTGCATAAACATTAGTATGAACAGTCTATATTAAATGGCAAGGGACTATGACCTCATTCTTTTTGTTGGTCGTATTTTTCTTTCTTTCAGCCTTTCTTTTGTTGATGTTTACTTGCTGAGCTGACCGTTCTTCGTGGGCTGCCGCCGTGTATTGTGTGTCTTTAATTTTCTGTGACAGTAATACTGTCTTGTATGTCCGCTGGCTTGTACGTCCGTAATATACCTTTAATTTTCTCTGGTGGTAATACAGGCGTGCGCATCGGTAATATGACTTTAACCTCCTCTGACAGTAATACTGGCTTGTATGTGGCTGTAATATGAGTCACTGTATTGTGTATCTTTAATTTCCTCTCGCAGTAATACTGGTTTGTATTTCCATATAACGCCTGTAACTTTCTGTGACAGTAATATCGCGCATCGCACCGTGCCCTGCGCATGCGCACTTCACCAGAAGACACACACACACGGACACCTGGACGCACACAGGGATTTTATTAAAGAGGATAGATTCCATTCACCATGATAAATGCCCTGATATGACCAAAACTCATTTTAGTATTGGAATGCAAGATCCTAGAGCTAACATTTATAGAGTCTCTTAGTGAATTTTATAAAGGGAATTATTTTCAAGATGTGCACTAGGTGTTCATATTTAGCACTATTAGCAGTAGAAATATTACATGATATAGGGTGCTGTTTGCCCTCAACAGTTTTCAACAAACACAATATTTTTTGATTTACCTACTGTCGATTTGAATATTATTATGATGTCACAAAGTATGATACTATGTTTATGTTAAGTTACATAGTATATGTGGAGGATTTTGTAGCAGACAATGCAGTTGTTGTGATATGAGATTTTACATATAATTTGATGAATATTTTGTATGTGTTTTTTGATTTTTAGGCAAAGCAATGTAATTTAGTGTTACTTTGGTGAGAGGCATTCGTGTTTGCTCCCCCTTTTACGACTGAGCCTCTTTACATTATGATAGTTGCCCGGACACCACCAGTCGGAGACCACATCTTTATAAAACACGCACGTTTATTTAACATTAAATAAACAATCCTCACACTCCACACAATGCACTCAGCAATAATCACCACAATTCAACTCTGTCTCAGTCCTTGGCCGCCTCCTCCAGGGAGCTTTGTCCTTCTCCCACTCCCGACTCTGGCTCAATAATAATAATAATAATAATAATAATAATTCTTTGCATTTATATAGCGCTTTTCTCACTACTCAAAGCGCTCAGCAATTGCAGGTTAAGGACCTTGCTGAAGGGCCCAACAGAGCAGAGTCCCTATTGGCATTTATGGGATTCGAACCGGCAACCTTCCGATTGCCAGTGCAGATCCCTAGCCTCAGAGCCACCACTCCACCTGACTGTAATGACTGTAAGGAGGCTGCCCTTTTTATTCCCGCCCGGATGTGCTCCAGATGGCAAATGACGTCCATCCGGCAGCACTTCCTGGTGTGGCGGAAGTGCTGTCCTTTGCCCCGGAAACACTCCAGACTTTCCTGGCAGATTCCTCCGCCATCTTGCAGAGTGTGGCGGAAGTAACAACATCCGGGTCCCACGAGGTGTAAAAGCGCCCCCAGGCAGTGGCCACGGGTCCCAACAAGTCCGACAGTTCATTCTCCTTTCCAGTGGTCCTCTCCTGCTCCATGGCGGTTGTGCCCTCGTGGCCCGGAAGCTATTCTCGCCACCTTCCGGTCCTTTCTGGCGTCCCGGCCAGGTAATAATCCTGGCCACCTGCGACAACATTTTTACTGCAGGATTTGGGGGAAGATGTGTGTTTTAAACCAGTTTGCAGAGTGTTTCTTTGCTAAAGTCATTTCTACCCCGGCAAATGGGCTGTGAGATTAGGCATTCTGGCAAAGGCTACATATTAATAATACAATAGGGGAAAGTAGAGCAATATATTACTCTACCAAGACAAAACAGCAGTATAATGAAACTGATAAAATCAAAACCAAGTGTTAAGTTCAAGTATTTTATTACACTGGATACTTTCTATTTCAGTTGTCTTAAATGCACTGACTTTATCTCTCAGTCCTCTGCAGACTATTCACGGGAAATTCCACAGGGAAGTGATGATGTCACTTCTGGTTCCAGCATCTGTGATGACGTCACTTCCGGATTAGGCAACCGTGATGATGTCACTTCCTGTCCAGACCTTTAAAGCCGCCATTTTTGCCACATGTCATCAGTTCTGTTTTGGACTTTGAACCAGACACAACTCTACAAAATCCAACCCTTTTTGCAGTCAGGGCATAATATACAGGTGGCTGCCCCAAACCTTTTTATGTCTCCTGCCCATTCTTGTGACATTGTAGATGCCATGTGGGCTGGACTGGCATCCCAGCCAGAAGAAAACCTGGAAGGAAGGACTAGAAAGGGTGGACGGACAGCCCATTAAAAAGAGAAGATATCTCTGGGGATTTTTTATTCCCCCAGCATGCTAGATGGCAGCAGCCCTGGTTATTGGTGCCACCTGGGTAGTCAGCAGGGCATGCCAGGAAATGTAGTCCGGCAGGGCAGCCCTGCTGGAGTCACGGGTGCTGCAGGGAAACAAGCTGTCTTCTGTGATAATGGACTTCCATGTGACCTAGAAGTACTTTGATTGGGCAATTGCCCTGGCACCGGAAGTACTCCCGGGTCTGTAGTAAAAGGGACCGCACTCCCTTATTAGGGAGTCAGAGCTGGGTGGTAGAGAGGCAACACTTGACTAGAGGAGGGCAGTTAGGTGGTGAGAGAGTTATTGGGAGGAGAAAGAAAACTTGTGGGTTGTGCTTTTTGATACCATAATGAATGTATTTGAGGGGAATTTGATTAGTAAACAACCTTTATTTGAACCTGGGACTGAATATATATATATATATATATATATATATATATATATATATATATATATATATATATATATATATATATATATATATATATATAATACATTGTGAAGCCCAGGGGCGCTCTAGCTGTCCTAACCCTGACACAGTCAGGCAGAGACACGAGTTTGCCGCACAGCACACATTTATACTTTTCTTGCTCCCCACAGCAGCACAACACAAATAAACAGCACCAAAGTCCAGTCCTTTTCTTCTCTTCTCTTTCTCTCTCTTTCTCCCAACAAGCTTTGTCCACCTTCTCCTGACTCTGGTTCCTGGAGTAGTGGCAGCTGGCTCCTTTTATAGGACACCCAAAGTGCTCCAGGTGTCCAGTGAGCTTCTTCCGGGTGAGGCAGAAGTGCTTCTAAAAAGGGCTCAGGAAACATCCAGGTGTCCCCTGGCAGTGGCCATGGGCCCCAGCAGGGTTGAGCTTCCATGCTCCAAACCCATGACCCTGCTACAAGGCAGGTGGGCTACCCTTTAGCATTCCAGAGGAGATAGTGTCCAGAATAAGCTCTCTCCCCCCGGTCCTTCCATGATCGAGGCGTCCCAACCGGATAAGTGCCCTATCTGTCCGCCACAATATATATATAAATATACACTATTTTGTGCTCAGTATAATTGAGTCTTAGTGATACATTTGCTGTTCTTCCGTTTTCTTCCTTTCACCCAGCACCATGGTTTCATATTTCTTTAAAAGCCTTTAATTTACTTCTACTGCTGCATCCTCCATCACAAAAAATAGAATAATGTAATATTACTTGATAGCCCTGTAGATAATTCTAAACACATTTGTGCTTTATCAATACAGTCAAGAACAAATCCTCTGTAAAAGCTCAAATTAGACAGGTCAGCACAAATTTTAGAAAAAGGTTAAGATTAAAGGATTTACAGTAACATTTCCTTTCTACTAGTTTATTCACAGAACAATTACTCATTAATATAATTCTTAGATACTTAGCCAAGAGGTTGGGATGCTTCCATGAACTGTTTTTGTGATTAGATATAGTACATTCTGAAAACATGGTGTCGTTTTACACTATTTAGTAGAGGTATTATTGGGTTTTATGATGCACCCACCCTTGGCAGTTTCTCATTGTAATCTGCTTGTTTGTCAAAGATATTGTGAAAAGGAACTATTAAAAGCCTGTTAAGGCTAAAACACTAAACATTTTTCTTGTATTTAATATCTAAAAAATGACAATCACTGTCAGTAGAATTTTAAATTATAAATTAATGAGTAGAATGATAATAATCAGTATTATGAATCACATAGTTTTATTTAGTGTAACATACTGTATAAAAACAAATAAATTCATCCATTCTTTCCAATTTAACACCACAGCCACAGTCTATTCTGGCAGCATTATGTGCAAACCCAGAACCAAATCTGACAGTACAAGTTCTTATATGTCATTGGGGTGTGGTAGGAAAACCTTGAGTAGATGGTGAGAATGCGCATTCTCCACACAGACACATTCAAAGCCAATCTATGCTTGGACCTGTGAAACACTTTCACTGATTCCATTTTATCTAATATTGAACAAATACAATGTTCTCAATAAGGTAGTGTCACGCTTCAGTCAGTATTTTCTCCCTGGCTAGGGTTCAAAGTCATGTCATGGGTCTGTTTTGTCTAACTTTATTTTAGTTATTTGTGTTAATATTTATTAAGTATTACGTACATTTTTCTGTTTGTATATTGGAAAAGATAAAAGGCCTTAGTTATGTCCCTTGTGCTTAGTGAGTGGTCCCACAAGGAGTGGGGCCACCTGCATGTCACGCCCAAGAATGGCCCTCCACCCTATTTAAGTGAAGGCCTCCCATAGTTCCTGGCGGTTCATTGAATGCACTAGGGGGAGAAGAGTTCTTGTGAGTACCTGTGTCTTTGCTATTGTCCATTGATTCTGTGGATATCGAATCTGTGCATTGTTTCTAGACTACAGTTTTTTGGATTCTGTATTTTGTCTGTGTTACTGATTTTTTGAACCTCTGCTCTGCCTTGACTATGATTTTTGGATACTATATTGGGACTCTTGTTTGCTGTATTCACTCTTGCCTTTCAATTCTTTGTGCTCTTTCAGAGCTTTGATCAAGTTTTTTCTTGGCCCTTTGGGTTTCTAGATGGGTTATTTTGACAGTGTTTTTTCACCAATCTAGTGGGCAATTTTGGAAGTGTTTTTGACAGGCAGGTTTTTGGGATTCAAGCAGTTCACAACAGGTAGAAACTACAAAACACAATTTCTTCCAATAGTATAGACATTTCTCTGTGTTTCTATTAGGGCTGGGCAAGTTAACGTGTTATCATCATTAACGCATTAAATAATTAAGGCCGACAATAACAATTTTTGTTATTATTATTATTTTGAAAGCCTCAGTCTCACTAGCGATCGATAGGGATCAGTGATCTTCTTGTTACAACGCTTTTCGATACACTTTTGCTAGAAGAAAAGTTAGATTTGTTGATTTGAAATCGATTCCCTGTGATTGCATGAGTAGCGAAGAGCAAACAGTTTCTAAAATGGCAGGTGGAGAGATACCAAAGTGAATGCTCAAAGCAAAATAATCCGTAGGTGACTTTTTTCGTTTATCACTGAATCGGAATCTGATTTGTCAGACTCCGATTTTGATGCAAGTGATCTGGAGATGTAGATCGAAAACCAAAGTGTGGTACCAGTGTCAGCTGATCGTGGTACTGAACACGTTCATGTAGCTGATGCACCTATGGCAATGTTCGCCCGGGAGGACAGACACTTACGATGAAAGGAGGTACAAACCATATTGTGTCTCACTGCAACTGCCACTTTCGTGCACCTGTCTCACAAAGATAGCCAGGCAGACAGCCCACCGTACATTCCTGCTGACCATCAAGCAGCCCCCTGCACAGCCGCTGCTGCCGCAAACTGCAAACAGGCGTCAACAGCAGGCACGACAGGCAGCAACAGATGTTTTATTTTGATTTATGTGTGAAATCATTGCTTTGTGCACTTTTCAGAAAATTTTTTGGAAAAAATATTAGCCCTCAAAGAGCTGCTATTGAACATAGACTGTTTATGCTGCTCCCTGAAAAAAAGAAAACATTTCTGCTGGTATCTGTTCAGATAAAAAAGAAAGCTAGAAATGTTAACTTCCTGTTGCTCGGAAGGTGCCTACTATAATGTTGTGATTGTCGCTCTGGATTCTGAGGGTAATTTGTTTTTCTATAACAAACTAGATAAAATGTTAATGCCCTGGCAATGGCAAATAGCTTTGGTTTTATATTTGATTTCATTACATTAATGTTTAAGTTGAGATTTACAAGAAATATTTTAACTGCTACTATGTAAAAGGAATAATGCTGTTATTAAAAATTGTAATCACTGCCAAGCACTAGTTTATATATATATATATATATATATATATATATATATATATATATATTTAGAACAGTCTATCATGCATGCATGATGGAGGATCACTTTCCTGGTTTATCAGAGGTAAGCGATACCACCTCAGGGCGAGAGGTGGTGCAGTCGCTAACATTCTTGTCTATTCCTTCATCCACAGCAGGGAGAAGAAGCCCACTGAGGGCAACTGACTCCTCCCCTTATTGCTAAAGGACTATAAAAGAACAGACACCCAGGAGAATGGTGTCTCAGATTGGACCTGCATTGAGATTAGCACTGAGCTCTCGAAGATGACCCAATTGACTTCTGTTATGAGAAGACTAAGATCTCAAAGATCTCTTTTTAGTTTGCTATGATTTCTCACTGTTTATATGCCATTAAGCATTCTTTTTGTTTGTCATTATTGCCCTGGATTAAAAGGGGTGATCCAGCTGGCACTCCAACACTTTCTAGACGTGACTAGTGTCCTACCAATTGTCCACAAGGTAATTCAGCCTAACAAAGCTTACCAACCCTATTTGCCTAATCTTTCCAAAATAATATCTAGCTATGTGTTTTGAAAGTCAAAGTGTCTACAGTTCTTTGTTTGAAGAAAAACTTTGTGTGAAATATGCTTTTAACATGTTATCATCTAAAGTATGTTCTTGTTGAATAACTTAATTTAAAGCTTGCTTAAACTGAAAGGATTCAATTACTTTTCCCTCGTACAGTAGCTTATATCCCAAAGTCGAGGAATCAGACTCGTTGATTCTCCCTGGATTTTATTTATTGTTATTTTAGCTTTTTTGTAATACAGAGATAAAGTTGTACACATTTCAGATGAATATTGCTGTTATCATAATAATTAAGGCTAAAAATTCCCAAAACACTTTACCCATCCCAAAAACCTTTCTATAAATATTCAATTTATTAAATTAAATAAGTTAATTCAAAAAACAAGTATCAAATTTCTCCAAAGGAGAGACAATTTCAAAAACTAAGTACAAAAAATATACAAAAAGAAAATATATATATATACAAAAAATTAAAAAAGATTAACAAAAAAGGCAATAAAACACAAAAGAAAAAAAATCTACTAAACCTAAAATTCAGAAACCTGAAAACAAAGTCATATGAAATAAAACAGAAGAATAAAAAAATGAACCAAAGACCAACAGACTTACAAGAGGATTTACAAAACGGAACTGAAGAACATTTGCTAAGAATCTACCTAATAAAACAGCACAAAACAATGGCAAGAAATGTTTTATAAAGGGCTCTCAAGTCACACCTGAAAGTCCTTAATGAGTAATTCCGGGAAAGAAATTGGAACAAAAGTACCAGTAACACAAAAAACAAAGACAATAAATGAAAGATGGTCCCTTTATTTGTAATCCACATATTTGGCTTTATTCTAACACCTTATTACCCTCCTTAATCACTTATGTACACTGTTGTGGACACTGATGAGTACACAATAACTTCTAAATTCTTGTCATATGGTGCACTTTCACATTTCAGAACACCCATTGTATAATCATACTTAATATTTTTGCTTATTACATGTAAAACAGTACATCGCATTAAATTTCAACCATCACTTATTTGCATAAGTGTGAATTCTGCCCAGGCTCGCCAATAATGATTCTAACAATTCCAGATTATCTACTGTTCCACCTAATTTAGTGTCACCTACAAAAAAATCAACTTGTTAGTTACATTTATATCTAGCACATTAATGTAAATTCAAAAGCACAGAAGCCTCCAACAGTTTTCCCTGTGGGATTCCACTTATTCAGAAACTTTACCTTGCGTGCTTACCCTTTGGTTTCTGTTTCAAGTCAAGGTTTTGGAGTCAAGTTTGCACCAATTCCACATAAGAGTGTCTTGAAGTCCCAGTTCTTTTAGATTACTCACTAGCCTCTCATTCAGTGCCTTATCAATTTTTGTTTTAATAATCAACATGAATAATTTGGATGTGGCCCTGTGGTGAAATTCTTTTGTTACTTTCTCATACAATTATTGCATATTATTTGTGTAAATCTACTGTATCTGTTTTTAGCAGGTGCCACATATACTATTGGCCTTTTGTTAGTTTTGGCCTCTCTTCAAATGTATACCTGGGAAAGTGGGTTGATGTGGGTTTTCCTCATATTGGGGATCTGCACCTTTAAGGAGTAGACACTATGCGGACAGGACATTTTGCCTAAACAAGAGAACAGCATACAAGCACGGAAAATTCGAAACTGAAGCCACCTACTGGAAGTTGTATTTTTGTCAAGGTTACAAGTGAGACACATCTCAGAAGAACAAACCCTTTTGTTTGTATTTTCTCTGGAATGCCCAACTACTTTTCCTGGTAGGACAGAATGTTTATATTACTTGCATCAGCTTGCTGGGGATTCCTTCATGCTTCCATTGAACTCTTTCAGAGCAGTAAGTACTGTAACAACAAACTGTTATCTTAATGCAAAATGGGTAAGTAATGCCGATTGCATCACGCACCCTAATTTGTTAATTTCTAGTTTTGTTTTGGCAATGTATCTGTTGTTTGCGGTTTGGGGGTTGTGTTGTAAAGAATTTGTTTTTGTTTTAAAAAGTTGTAAGCACACATTTTTTATGCTGCCGTGTTGGTACGCGATTTGTGGTGAGTGAGTTAAACAAGGGTGTGTGTTGGTCACTGAACCTGAACAGATTTTTATAAAGTATTGCTGCTGGTACGATAGCAGTATTCTGATTGTGCGGCTCAAAAGAGTAGCAGTACATCTTTTACATAATGTTAATCAACTGAATGACTTTCAACTACAATAAAAATTATGTGGATTGTTTGTAACAATCGGAATATGATTTATTGGACAACAAATTCTTTGAAAATAAATACTCGACATGATACTGTAACTTTATGATCAACAGATTGTCATGAATGGTATTTCTACGACCTCACAGTGCGTGGACTCTCGTTCAAAGCAAAGCTTAGTAAACTGAAATGTTTATCATTTTGTCAGCAAGTGGGAGAATGGCCTGGAAGGGCTCAGTTGTTTTTAAATGTAAATGGGTAGATCAACTTTGTAGTCAGTTAGAAGGGGACCTTCTAGGCAAACAGATCTTTATTAATTTATATTTTAAACAATTCTGTTTATTCTTTTTGTTAGAATGCCTGTTTGTGTTTTGAACTTTAAATGATTAAAAATAAAAACAGGGTGAAACACACTGTGTTAAAACTTCTGGAAGACATCATAGTGGCTGTCAATGAAGCTAAGACAAATGAGTGGCATTACATAAAATAAAGATAGACTACTGCCTTCATTTGCACAGTTTCCAAACCAATTTCTTGTCATTTTCCATCAAAGTCTGCTCGGATTTAATATCAATTCTCCAGCATTCACTGAATAATTGAGAAAGTGAAAGAAATATTTCTTCTGTTTTATTGTTATTACTATAGGATTTAATTGTGTTTATTTTTAACACTACAGTATGGAATACATCTAAAGAAACAGGTATCACTCTTAAGTAACAATTTCAAAACTGATATATATTCTTTTTATGCAACAAGTAGAAAAGAAATTCTTATTTGATATTATGCTCTGGGTAAAAAAGGCAGCATTACATAAAAACATAAAAGTTAAAAGTGAACAGCAGATGACAGGATAGCCAGTAGAATATAAAAGAGGAGTATAGACTCCTAAACTCAGATATTGACAAAGAAAGAAAAAGAGAGAGTTTAAGCAGTAATTTCCCAAGTGTATGTGAAGTTCTTTTAAATTCTCAAGAGTCAAGTCAGGTGCTCTCAGTGTTTAGTTGTGATGGACATGCAGGTGATTGAAGGAAATACTGAGAGAGGAGTACAGAAAACAGGAACAGGACTGAGAGGTGACCCCAGAAATGGTAAGAAATCTGCACTCAAAGAAGCATCACATAGTTTTTGGCAGCCCAGCACAGCAATGAAAAGAACAAAACATCTGGCACTAGGTAGTCCGGACCAGGGGTTTTCAAACTCGGTCCTGGGGACCCCCTGTGGCTGCAGGTTTTTGTTCCAACCAGCTTCTGTTTTTAATTGAACTCCTGGGCTAATTAAGTGAATTGTTATTTCTCAGATGCTGTGTTTTGGGAACAATATAGAAATTAGAAAACTAAGTTTGGTAAAAAAAAAAAAAAAAATTAAAATGTACAGTACTAAGCAGTTATGTGGGAATAATGTATTTTTTTCTTTTTAACCATATTTTCATCTTGATTTTCATTCTACTTTTCCAGGTGTTCTAATTGTTTAATTAATCCATTATTTTCTAATTAGTGGGACTGATGCTAAAGTAGCTGCAGCCTTTCATGATTCAGTGTTTTTGCCTGTGTGAATGCTCTGTTCGTTTTTTAATTGTCATTATTAAGATACAATGAAGGGGGCAAACTGGACAGAGAAAGGGCACAATATAAAGAAAGCAACAAAAGTGAGTTAAGATTTAAATCTATAGCAAAAGCAGAAATATTTTTAAATGTCTTATACCTGTAAAAATCATGCCTCTGTGTATTCTTACTATAGAATAAGAGAAGAGAAAATACAAACACCAGCTAATTAATTGAGATCAGTGTCATCAGTTGTCACTGATTATGAATCTGGTTGAAGCAAAAACCTGAAGCCACAGTGGTCCCCCGGGAACGAATTTGAGAACCCCTAGTCCAGATGCAAGGACACCTACACAAGAGGAAAGAAGAGAATGGTTGGGAGATATAGTAAGTCTTCCTGCAGGTACCAGCAGACAGAAAGTTTATTATTTGCGGGAGATATGTGCTTCTCAGACTTTAAAGAAAGGCAGAAGAGATAAAGCTAGAGGGTACTATATAATATCTCTCTGCCACTACATGGCACATTGACCAGACAAGACAACTGGCTGCCAAAATAATACTTTAGAAACCTTGCACTTTAAAGCTTATTCTAAATACAGTGGTGTATGAACACCGGAGGTAAGCAATTTTGGCACAAAGTGTGCCAGATGTAAGTTCGGGAAGGGGTATAAGGGTCAGTCCAGACCTAAAAGGCAACCAACTAAGCAGTCAAAAGTGACTTGTGGAAAGAACTTGACAGACTGAAAGAAGAAAGACCAGGTTTTGGAGAAAGAGAGAGATTAGAAGTTTAGAGGAGATGATGGTGTGGAACAAACTGAAAAGAAGTGTATATGATGAGCAGTATATAATAATATGGTCATGACAGGCAATATAGAAAATTGTGTTTGTTGCATTTTAAAATAACAAAACTTGGGTGGGAGGTCAGATATAAAGGTTATTAAAAAGTCTTGTCAATCCTAAAATCAAGAAGATTAAAATATTGAATGTTATGGACATTTTTCTGAAAAGTACTTTAATCTGAAGCCAACAGAAATTGTCCAATATTTCGAATGTAACTCCAAAATTACAATATCAGAACAAGCAGTTTCTGAATTTGGATCTGCACTGAAAAATGTGGTACATGATTGCAATGATAGAGTTAACTCTAAGTTTGTGGTTATGTAAAAGAGTGATGGACTAATGTCTGTGTGAAGTTGGGTCTTTCCTTGACATAAAGAAACCAGGATATGCTCAAGACCCCCATACTCCTAGATTAAGCAAATTTAGAATTTAGAAAATGTATGGGCAGATGAAAGGAAAATCATTTTTTGTGACTATTTAATAAATGAGAATTAATTTGGAGATGACATCTCCAAGAATTCAAAGATCAGCTTAGTTTACCATTGTTAGAAACACAAATCTCTGAAGTGAAAGGCCTGTGTCAGAATACATTGGCAGCAGATTTGTAACAGAAGTACAAATAAGCAAATGAAAACATAAAGATATACTTTTCTTTATAGTAACAGAGTAGGATGTAAGAGAAAGGAGCTAATTTCACACCATTGCATTGAATGAAGAATGAAACATGAATATCTATTTTAGTGCTTAAAGCCTACTCTTGTTCATAGAAATATGTTAAGGCAACAACTATACTGTCCTCCGGGTATTTTGCAGAATGAGGCATTAGTGAGGTTGCATTTGTGAGCTGTTTCACAACACAAAAAATATAGTAAAACCAATTATAACATGCTAAGAACACAAGCATATTCGATAGATACACACCACTGCATCAATGGGATTTGCCCAACTTTGTAAAAGATTACACCTAGACTATAAAGATGCTGCCATTGGTAGACTGTTCCTCAACATAACTGACACACATTATAAATGGATGAATGTAAATAGACTAATCTGCTGCATTTTAGACACAAATTGAAAAGTGCACGTAAGATTTTAGGGAGAAAAACAACTAGGCGATGAAACAGAGTGAATGGAGAAGGGAAATCATAATAAAAGGACAGGCAGAGATCTAAACTGAGAAATGCTTAAGAAGAAAAATGAGTTGGCCAAAACAAATAAATATAAGTCAGAGGGCAGGTCAAAGTTGAAAACCACCTTCACGAACCTAGATGTTTCCCTAACCAAAGTATGTTTTAACCCATTGTCACTTGCATGCATAGGGGATAGCTTAAAGGCTCTAGTGATGATAATTCCATGCTGCTCCAGGAGTTGGTGCTGTCTACTAATGTCTTTTCTCTTCCTCCACCTGCTATACTACCAGTGACGTCACTTCTGGAGTCTCTTCACCTGAACCCACCTCTTCCTGCCAGAAGGACTTAAAACTGGACGATCCGCCATCTTGATTCAGTTCTGTTATGAACTTGCATGAAGACATCCCTGCTGTTGTTGCAAGTTTGTTGTTTTCAATCATTCAATTATACGGGGTACCTAGTGAAGTATCCTGAATCTTTATCATGGTCTTGTTTGTCTCTTGCACCATATATATATACACAATGAAAGTTAATACAGAAACAAGACAAAAAACAATAATACAAGTACCAAAGGAAAAAACGTCCACCTAGGAACTTTTTTAATGAAGCAAAAAAGACTCTAATGTTTTTTAAAGATTTTGTTTAAGTCTTTATTAATTATTAGAAATCTGGTTAAGGAAATCATAGCAATTTTAAAATTACTTATAATGAATTTACTGCTGAATTCAAGGTTGGTAAAGCGTGAAGACCATAAGCAGAATTATTATGATCTAATTCAGAATATCACTTTATAACAGTCAGCCTTCATGATGAGAAAATCACAAGCAGCAGTAATTTAAAGGTACTACTAATGCAGAATATATAAATTATAGTGCTGTACTTATACCAGTAAGAAATTCATTTTTAAAATTTGAATCAGTTACGAAGTTAATGTGCAGCCCATTACAGTGACAACTTTGGGTGAACAAAGGTCCTTTTTTACCATCTTTACACTGTGTGATGTTGTACTTACTGAATGGGGTTACACTCACTGACTGTGTTATATTTACTGTCTGTTGCTTGTGCTCTACTGTTGTTCCTAGTTTGTGTGAAATAAGAAAGTAAGAGTGTGAGTGTTTCATATACACATGACAAAACATTTGAGCTTGAACTGTTTTCAGTAGACTGAGAATGTAATGTTATATATTGGGATGGAACTGTCATACGTGTATCACATTGATCCCCTACTAAACTGATAAAGAAGACACATTATCATTTCTATTTTAAAGTAAGAAAATAGGGTCATTTAAACATCTCTTTGATAAGTCTCGCTTTATAACAATGATAATCATTGGCATCACTTCTATTTGTTAAAACAACTTTTTATGTCAGTATATAATGAAACATGTTAATAATTAAAGCGGAAAAGATTTGGCTGCAGTCTGGCATGATGCCTGTGACTTGAAATTATGTTCTATGAGTTAGTTAAGTATTTAAAGTTCCTATTCAAATTTCTGTTTTTGCAGATGTAGCAGATTAAATAATGACTTCCTTTCTACATTTGTAGATTTTATACTTTTCAACTGAAAATCAGCAGCATCTGTTTGTAACCACAGATTCTAATCTATAAAAGTAGGTCCTCTTGCCAGATACAGTGGATTCAGAAAGTGCTCAGACCCCTTCAATTTCTGCACTCTTAATGGTGTTGCAGTTTTAAGTTTAAATGCATAAAATTACCATTTTTGCCCATCAATTCACACTCAATGACCCACAATAGCAAAGTGAAAACATATTTTTCCAAAAGTTTTGCACATTTATTAAAAATCAAAAACTAACATCTGCTATTCAGATGAGTATTTAGACCCTTACCATAGTACTTAGAAGAAATCACTTTGGCAGCAATTACAGCTTGGAGTATTCTTGGTATCTTCCTGGCAGATCCTCTCAAGCTCTGTTACTGTCCAGGATCACCGCTTTGTCTTCCATGGAATATGAAGTCCTGCAAGACTATTTTTTCTGTAACCAAATGAAAAGCTACAGTAAATGATCACTGTTGAATACACCATAGCAGTGGTTTCTAATCTGGATAATGGAGAACTTCTGTGTCTGTTGGCTTTTGTTTTAGCCACTGATGTATGCTTCTAAGAAATTTGGAAATACTTTTATTTATTCCATAGCTTTAAGTTCTTAACTGTCTTTTGTTATTTTCCTATTAATTTCACCTCTGTGTCTGGTCATTATTTAGGGAGTGAATGTAAAGGTGGTGCACTCCTACAAGTACTTGGGGGTCCACATTAATGACTGGTTGGACTGGTCTTAATATATATAATAAAGGACAGATCAGGATCTTTTTTCTTAGGAGACTGCATTCCTTTAATGTGGGTGATAACCTTCACATCTACTATATCCCTCTAATGGCCAGTGTGATTTTCTTCACTGTGGTGTGCTAGGCTGGTAACAT
Source organism: Erpetoichthys calabaricus (assembly GCF_900747795.2). Classification (NCBI taxonomy): domain Eukaryota; kingdom Metazoa; phylum Chordata; class Cladistia; order Polypteriformes; family Polypteridae; genus Erpetoichthys; species Erpetoichthys calabaricus. The sequence goes on from NC_041400.2 coordinate 59,331,420, forward strand.
CACTTCAACAGAGGCTCACTGAATCAACAAGCTAATTAAAAGGGCAAGCTCAGTTACTGAGCACACTCTGGACCCCCTGGATGCAGTAGCGATGGACAGAATTAAAACAAAACTGAGTACCATTATGAACAATGCTGCACATTCTTTCTCTGACACACTTAACAATGACTCCTTTCAGCCAACAAATTTGTCAAGAAACACTACTGAAGCTTCTTTATAGCAACAGCACTATGTTTGCATAATGCCTCACTGTGACTGTGACTGACATGTCAGAAGTTTTCGTTCCTTTTAATTTTATTCCATTTTAGTCATTCTGGTGTATGTTCAGATCATAGTGTGTGTGTATATATTAATTTATCTATGTATTTTTGTATTTATTTGTTTAAAGAGCTTTTGTAAAAAGCTAAATCTCCCTCTGGGGACAAGTAAAGTTCTATCTATCTGTCTAATTTGCCCTTTTCCGTGGAGTTTTTTCCCTTAATTGTAACATAATAATGACATTTATTGATGAGCAGAGTGCAGAATATACAGTAATGAAATAACAGAACAGACATTGATTTTTGCCCAAGACTGACTCAGTATAGCTAAAGTTAGACAGATAGCTGATAATCCATCCGTCATCATGAAAAGAATGTACATTCCAGCTGTAGAAACAACACATGTCAAGTATAATAATTGCCTCCAATCGTGCTGCTTAATTTTGGCTCATACATTTGTTTTTATCTTTTTCTAAATTCTCGATATTCACCTTTATAAGTCTCCTTTATAAGTGGTGAAATTTATACTAAAATAAGTGCAGAATTTTTTTGACATAATTCTGAAGATTGGAAGCTGTACTTATTTTTAACAACTGCCATCATACACTTTCTAACTATCATAGATGCAGTACCATTATGTTTGAAAATTTTTTGATGTTTTATAATAATGTTGAGCTTGAAAGATGTCATATACAACAACATCAATTGAGGTTTCTAGTGGATTTTAAAGGTCACATATATGAATCAACATGGTTATCTTTGTTGTCAATCTCACAGTTACTGTATCTGTTAAGAAAAGGACCTACCGTATATACTTACGTATAAGACGGGTCTTGAAACCTGAAAAATCAATCATAAAATCAGACCCTGACTTACACACCCGTTTAAAAATGAGACACTTAATTTTTTTTTTTACATCTTCTCGCCTCCTCCAATCTTGCATCAGGTTCTCAGATGCATCGAATTTTGTTGCAACAGCGCAGTTACCAATTTCTTTCGCTACTTCAATGATGTTTAATTTAAAACCAGCTTCATATTTTCTTCTGATCAAACTCTCATCGTAGATAAGTGATGCTCTTATGATAAAGGTGGGTGTTAGCATATCATAATCTCCTGGACCAAAAACGTGAGTTTTCCACATTTGACTTATATGAGCGACATTATAAAATACCAGAAATTATACGATAAAATCAAATCCCGACTTATCCGCTGGAGAACTTATCGGCGAGTACATACGGTACATACAGTGTGTATTTGAAACTTTATGGTTACTAACAGCATATTTTCTGGGGGCATGCATTCCTATTTGGTGCAGACTGGTAAGAACTATTACATTATGAATATTTGCTTACATTTTGATGACAAAGTAGTTTTAATCTGAGAGTCACAGAAAAGTATTTTGAAAAATGTCAGAGTTGAAGTGCTACAATGCCACTACTAAAATCCTCACTGTGTAATGGAATAGAACGTTTTGCTATTTGTTTTTGCTTAAAATCTTTTTTTTTTCTATTACTCTGCTGTAGCTTTTTGAGTGTTTTGAACATCAAGGAATGTTGGTTCCTTGCATTAATATTGCAATTTAGCTGAAACAAAATGTAATTTATTATCATTATTTTTTGAGTTTGTAATGTCACAGTTTAGTGGCTTTGTTGTCATGATGTAATGCACTGTTGCTCTGGGTTCAAATTCTAGAAGGCATACTATGTCCTGTCAGTGGTGCTACACTTTATAAACCTGCATCGCATCCAGTGCAGTGCCTGACATTACAGATTCAGACCTCAAACAACTTCAGTATGTGCTTCCCATATAAACATGTTTTGGTTATTGACTTCTAGAAATTCTCCTGTTAACTTCATTAACAGTTTAGCATTTTGGTTTTGGGCATCTTAATGATCAACTTCTGGAAATTCTCCTTTTGATGACGTTCATGGTTTAGCATTTTGGCTTTGGCAGAAGTTTTACTAACCTTTGAAACTGGCCCTCACTGTAGTTTTCTGAGCATGTCCACATCTCCTGGTCTGATTATCCCTGCCCTAGTGGTCACTTCCCTGGCAGAACATAAAGTAATTGAGTGTCTATATTTCAAAACTCCAATACAAAGCATCTCTGATTGTGTGACTTAAAATGACATGGTACAATCAAATAAATTCAACCGAATGTTGCCATCCCCTCTATTGTCTGCAATCAAATATTTTCTGAAACTTCCCATTCTTAACATCTTACACAGGATGAACAACAAGGACATGTGCAAGTGCCTTCAAGTTAAAATAACTAATGCTTTTCCTCAAGAAAATTACAGGGAGTGAGTGAACAGTACTCATATTCTTTTATTCAAGAAATCAATAAAATGATCATAAATAGTAGGAAATATTACAGCACTGTTATCATTAACATTATCATTATTAATAAGTACTATCATTAAAAAACAGCTGCATTACTTTGAAACACATTATAGTATCCATCCATATATCGATCAATCCATCCATCTTTTTAACTTGTTTATTCAGGGCAGGATCTCGGGGAAGCTGGAGCCTATCCCAGCAATTATCGGGTGCAAGACAGGAACAACACCTTGACAGGGAAGTATGGAAAATAAAAGGTCATGTATTAGCACAAGTTGATATAAACTTAATGTCAACTTTTATGGGAATTAATCTTAATATGAACTTTTACACAAATAAAGTATGCTAAGCAATTAATCAATAAAGGCATATCCTATATTTTTAGACCAAGATCAGAAAGAAGCCACCAATATTTAATAGCCCAAAGGAACAGAGAAGGGGGAGAAAGATGAATGGGGTCAGCCCGAGGTCAAAAAAGGGGGCACACGTGCTGGTTGGGAACCGGTTAGAAAATAAGGGTAGCGAGGAATAATACTGAATGACAAAACACAACAAACATTGGTGGCCACAGGAAGGGCCTGAGAAGGGGCTGCTGGAATAGCGAGTCAGGGTAAGCAGTGAATAAGCTTCTTCAAGCGAGGCCAGGGTGATAAAAAATGGTTATATATATACTGTAACGTTTGGCTCGATCGGGGCTCAGTTTGATTGGGTTGAGTCCATCTTATTGTTTATTGCAATAAAAATAATTACTCTGTTTGCCTATCCTTCGACTCCTAGAGCCGTCTTTCAAGGTGAGAATCTCCAGTGCACTTTGCGCTTCCACAGAACAAGCCAATCACAGGGTGAATATACACACTCATGCTTGGACCAGTTTAGCAATGTTGCTCCACCTAACCTCCTGTAGTAGGAAACATTTACACTCAGAGGAAACCCATGCAGAAATGAGGCTGACATGCAAACACTTTGGGTTATGAACTCTGGTCTCCTTGTTGTGAGGCAGTAGCATTACCAATGCACTTGTGTTTATCTATGAAGGCAGTGTAGTTTCCTCTTCTGTTTTTACAATAAATACATGGAAAACACCCTAGTGCAATGATAACACAACAAGAATCTAGGTTGAAGAAACAATGTGCTGTACCGAGAAGTGATTATAGATAGGTGGCATAGAAGTGCAGTAATTAGCACTACAGTCTTACATTTGGTTGGCAATTCTGAATTGGTCTGCTTTTCCATCATTTGTGGTGTGGGCAGCAGTGAGGAAGCAGTAGAAAGCAGGGAGAAATGTTCAGTTACCACCCCAGTAATCCTATTTAATTAAACAAAAATAAAAAGTGAAAACGGGTGCTTAAGCACACAACTTAAACAACACTGACTTAATGTCAGGCTTGTAGACTTTCTCGCTCGCTTGCTTCTCTATCTCTGACTCTTAGCGGACTCAGGTCCATGTCTGTTTAAAGAAGCCACTTTCAATGCTGTTGGTTTATATGGCACATCGGCCAAAAGGGGTGGGGCTTATTCCAGAAATCATCCAGATGACGAACTTCCGGCAGCACTCCCCAGTGTGGCGGAAGTGCCGCCCTTGCACCCGGAAGCATTCCGGGTGTACACCATCCCTGGTCCGGCAGCACTTCCTGGTGTGGCGGAAGCCCTGTCCTCCAGGGCTCTAGGACCGTCCAGGCGCCCAGGGAAGAGAAGTACCGCTCTCCTGGTCCATCCTTCCTCCAGGCGTCCTGGCGGTGTAGGATCCCTTCTATAACTAAGCATTTCACTACAATTTGCGATATGTGTATAATTGTATGTGACAAATACATTTGATTTGATTTGATTTGATTGAGTGTAAGTGTATCCTGAAATTGCATAAAATGCTGAAGCGATGTTCTTTAGTTACCTGTGACCTTACAACTGCATTAAAAGGATTGATTTAATAGATGGGTGGACAGATTGACATTTAAGATTCACTATACAAGTCTCATTTCAACAATAATTTTTAACATATTTTATGTTTGTAAAATGCTTGTGCAAACTGCCTGCCAGGTTCACTCAGATTAGGTCTGCTGTGCAGTGAGGCATGATCTTCATATAAAGCCCCTAAGATGTTTTGTGTATATATGGTGGTTAATACAAAGAAACATTTATGAGAAAGCTAGATTATTTAATTTATAGCCCAGCATCTGAGGTAATGCTCTATATAATTACAGCATGCATTCTTCATACTGTAGGAATGTACTGAATAGTGTTGAGGAAGTATTTTGTTGCTGTTGCTGTTTTGACAGAAACCTTTCGCATTGTAATACAAAAAAGTACCTACTCAGTTACGGGATATATAGTTTTAAGAAATTTTAAAATAGTAAAAATAGCCTGAAATAGTTCCTTTCCTCCTGTTTTCTGAAAAACCTTTAACAATTTAACTATAATGGGAAGCATGCACACATCAGGAGTCAGGAAATAAAAGTCGTTAGTGTTTTTTTTCAGCTAACTTTATTAAGCAATTTACTGTCTGGAACACCAGTGTCTCATATGAATTCTTCTCATTACAACTGGTTGTAATTAGAAAACAACATAATCACTTTAACCAATTTGTGAACTGCAAAAACATGAAAGAATTGCATTGAGTCGATGTAACCAAGAAACAAAACTCATTTCTGGGCACTGTTTAACAAGCTCGCTCTGTTACATTGACTAAAGTCAACAGAATCTGTAGTTCCACACACTCAATATTTCAAACAGCTCATCACTTCAAGCAACTTTACCACTGTCAAGCTGTCACACAACCTGGCATCCTGCCATATATCCAGATAGCAATTCATCAATTAGCACATTGAGCAAAGCCCTCCAGCAATGCAGTACAGCAATTAAAAAGTTCACAGATGGTCTGAGCGATTGATTTAAAAATGTCTGCTCATAAAAGCTGCAAATGATTAAACATAATTTAATTAGAGTATTTTCTGCAGTTATATTTCAGATGTCTATGAAAATAAATCAATCAATATTTCACATACATTCCAAAATTCTGTTCCTCAATAGGATATTATATATTTTTAATACATTTGTTTAACTCTTTCTGCCCTGGAAAGCTACATTTTTCATTTGTCCATTTACTGTTAAAGCCTACTGTTCTGCACCCAGGCTATTATTTCAGAATCATAGTAAGTGAGTAAATATTCAGATCAGTCTGTTAAAAGTTACTTTATGTCAATAAAATATATAAAAAAGTTTTTAAATATTTGGTATTTTTAAACAAAAAGAATGATATTACATACCATACAAAATACCAACAATATCAATAAGTGTCAGCCAGCATGGGTGTATACTAAGACTTTCTTGTTTAAAAATTAAAAATATACTGGTGCCCCCCTACATATATAAATCATTTTGTGTGGCATGTTTAATATTTTGACCAAAGACAGACTTTATGCCATATTTCACAAAAAATCAATGACAAACAACTTGCATAAGCAATCATCAGTTGACAACATACCCACCTATCAATTTTATTGCACAGAGGCTTTTTGTCAAATGTTACCAACCCTGTAATCCCCATTTAAATGCCACCAAAAGTAAAAAACTGGTACAAAACTAAATATTTGACCATTGCTCTTAACAAAGAACTAATCTTTAATACTGCTTGAGAAGATTGCAAACTATTACTCCTTTGCCTGTGTGTCTAAAAAAGATATATATATATATATATATATATATATATATATATATATATATATATATATATATATCTTCTATACTAATTAATAAAAGGCAAAGCCCTCACTGACTCACTGACTCACTGACTGACTGACTGACTCACTCATCACTAATTGTCCAACTTCCCGTGTAGGTGGAAGGCTAAAATTTGGCAGGCTGATTCCTTATAGCTTACTTACAAAAGTTAGGCAGGTTTCATTTCGAAATTCAACGCGTAATGGTCATAACTGGAACCTCTTTTTTGACAATATACTGTAATGGACGGCAGCTTGATGGCCGTGGGAGGCGTCATCACGCCTCCCACGTAATCACGTGAAAAGACTGTGAATGCAGTAGGGAGAAATGAAGTAAGAGCCGCAAACAGCGAAGAACAAAAAATTCATTAAACAATTGAGAAGGGAGCGAGTGAAGCATACAAGCATCTTCATAAGGGAAACAAAGCACCGTGTAAAACGTAAGTTTAAATTAAGTTTATTGAAACGCTCCCGTTAAGGATTGCAATAACATATTCGCGAGATAAAAGAACGCAGTAGGGAGAAATGAAGGAAGAGCCGCAAACAGCGAAGAGCAAAAAATTCATTAAACAATTGAGAAGGGAGCGAGTGAAGCATACAAGCATGTTCATAAGGGAAACAAAGCACGGTGTAAAACGTAAGTTTAAATTAAGTTTAGAGAAACGCTCCCGCTGCGGATTGCAATAACATATTCGCGAGATAAAAGTTTAATGAGAAGACACGAGGTATAAACGAACCACACGCCGTGGCGCAACGTTAGGGGGCAACAGTTTCAACCATTCTATGATCTGCTTCTCGCAACTGAAAGACGGCACATGGCGGATGTTAGCCGACTTGCTGACCGCAACGTTAGGGGCTTCAACTCTGGCGCTGACGATAGAGATTCGATTCACGAGAGGGGATGCAGTGAGTGTGTATGCCTGATGAGCCCAGAATTAGGGAGAAACACGTGTTGCATACTCTTTGCATTATTTGAAACTATTAAAACCATTCTATGATCAGCTTCTGGGAACAGAAAGAGGGCACGTGGCGGATGTAAGGCGACTTCCTGACCAACCACAAGCATAACCTGGCAGGTAACCACCCATACAGTCAGATTGTGATTCAGAAAACGAATGCCATGAATGTAATTACCACGATCTACATACTGTCAAATAAACGAAACACACGCCGTAGCGCGACAGCTGTGAAAAGCGAGGTTCACAAAAAAACAGATCCTTAACAAATTGTTATTGGTATATTTTCGATCCGTTTAAAAAGGTTTTCTTTTCTTCTTAAAAAATTAAAAGCAGTACTTCGCCACAACGAAGCGCGAGAATTTGGCTATATATATCTGCTTCTCGCAATTAAAAGAGGGCACGTGGCGGATTTTAGACGACTTCATGACCAAACATAAGTGTTACCTGCCAGGTAGGGTTACCACTTTTAATACAAAAAAATAAGGGATGCATACTGCAGCGGGTGCCACATCTCAGTGCCAACAGTTTGCAGACTCTACTTAAAAGACCCGCCCTCCTCACTGGACAGTTAAAAAGACCAATCAAACTAACGATGACATCAAGTATTACCCAATCAAAAGTAGGAAAGGAGGCATCTTCATAAAATGCGTGTGGGATGATTTGCATGAGACGCTGCTTTAAAAAAAATGATAAAAAAAATACGGGACAAACCCGTCCCGTATTGATTCAAAATGGGACGCGCAATTTCATTCTCAAATGCGGCACAATTCCGTATTTTAAAGGACGGGTGGCAACCCTACAGTGCCAGGTAACCACCCATACAATCAGATTGTGATTCAGACTAGGAATGCAATGAATGTAATTACCCCGATCTACATACAAGGCGAAAGTCTTGCAACATTCAAAGATGATGGTTTGGGATAAGTACACCATACAACATAAAAGAGCTTATGAAGCCTTGAACCGAAAAAAGCAAGATCTCAGAGATCGTAAAAAAAAAAAAAGGAGGTAATGTCGTTTTACTCGCTGTAGATTTTAGTCAAACATTACCAGTTATTCCACGAGGGAGACCAGCAGATGAACTCAACGCGTGTTTAAAATCCATGCTTCTCCCACGCTCGGTTATATGTCGCGTGTTCTCCGGTAGGTACACCAAAAAATGTATACATTTAAGCATGTAATGGGCAAACAAAAAATGAGGTATACCCGAAGGCACTGCAGTAGTACTTAATGTAACTTTACTTCTTAAATGTTAATGTTTTACTGTTTAATAATTTATACGCTTCTTATATGTTGTTCATATTCTTTTATCAAAATACCAGTGACAGCGCAATGCACGATAACATGGAGTGAATACACCATACGCATCCGCCCACGGCCGCCCTGGTGTGCGCAGATAGGAGTTGATTCTACAATAAAATAAAATAAAGATAAAAAGAGTAATACAATCATCACCCATAAAGTGGATAGTAGACGTGACGTACTATATGTGTACCAGATTTCAAGTCAATAGGTGAAACGGTTTGCGAGCTACAGGTGATTTAAAATCCTGGACAGACAAACCAATAGCCACAGTAGCAAATTACAGAAGAAGATTTTACTGTTTAATAATTTATATTTATATGAAATGTGCTTCTTATATATTACTTCATATTCTCATATGATAATGATGTTAATGTTGTTTATATTGATTTCTATGTTATTGAAACTGCATGTATGTGTGTATATGTATGTATATATATATATATATATACTAGCAA